>NC_089764.1:37087751-37235251 GCF_040412425.1 Macrobrachium rosenbergii
ATCCAACCCTGACCTTAGAAGTGCCAACCAAGAAAAATATCAATCACTCTAACCCTCATGTGTCACCTCGTCGAAGAAGAAAAACGATCTGTTAAATTAGGGGCTTGAGTCATAAGAATGAAAACGAAATGAATATACAGTAACAAGCAAAGTACCAGACAATTATTTCGTAGGATACTGGGCCTTATTGCAACCGGGGTCGAAAGACCACAATATATCTCTAACCAATACAGGACAGATAATAGACACATTTACAGGAGTTTAGTACGGTCCTATTGAAAGCACTGCTTCTTATGCCTTTTTATTTTACATTTAGTTTTATAAAAGGATTTTATGAAAAAGTAAGGAAAATACTATGAAATTCAATCAAATGTGTAAGTATACATGTCACTAAGTTTATATACAACACAAAAATCGGTACGATTTAAGACAAAGGACTCTCTTTAATTTTACATTTAGTTTTATAAAAGGATTTTATGACAAAGTAAGGAAAATACTATGAAATTCAACCGAACGTATAAGTATACATGTCACTAAGTTTATATACAACACAAAAATCGGTACGATTTAGAACAAAGGACTCTCATTTCTTCATATGATCCCTCTCACATTAATTTTAAAGTGAACAATCGAGAGAGGATTTCTCAATGAATACACGAATAACTTAGGCTGAAAAAACAATCAATAGTCCATTACAGTCTAAGAATTCCTAATTTATAATTCACAAAGTATCTCTCAGGACACTATGAAATTTGAATACTAGGAAACAATAAAACACACAGCTACGATGCAACATACGTCAACGAAACATTAGCTAACCGCAACTCAAAAAAAAAAATCCACAGACTTAAGATATAAATTAGTGGTTTTATAAATGCGGGTCTCCCTAGTCTGAAGTTTCCCAAGGTGTACGGATCAGAAAGGGAATCATACTCCCCTACATAACATCTGGGCCACGGGTTTGTTAAGAAGCAACTAATTTTCCATACAATACCCGCAGAAGATTCTCCACCAGCCTCTCAACCTTTCTAAGGCAAATTCCGATCTCGAGACTAGAACGTCTTTCTTAACCTAACTTTGAAATCTATCGTTTCTACGGCCAAATCACAAGGAAGAATGAAACTGGTAATTTAGTCGACACTTACCAAGGACCCTCGGGACTGAAAGTACGAGGTGCAAACTAAAACAAAATGATGAATCGTAACGGTAAAAGAAAGTTAATGGACCCAGTTGGGACTGAAAGCAATAATTTATAAACACAAACGTTCTGCAAAGAAGGATTGGAATTTCTAAAAATAGAAAAACGACAACAGTGCAATAAAACGACGGAAAATCTACGAGATTCAAAATAACCCTCCACAGTGACAGAAATATTAACTTCCAAATACACAGAAAAATATGTTACGGCCACGAAGTTGGTAATAAAACTAAATCAAAACACCCAACCCCATCCACTTCTGAGTCACCTGAAAACACAGAGAAGTCACCACAAAAGCGTAACAGAATAGCAGCGAAGATACTCGATCCTTTGGTCACAACTATCCATCGTATGAAGCCTAAATCTAGCCTTTGGGAGCGCTCCCGACACCGGGCCCACGCCATATTTGAGGTCCATATCTCGCCCCCTTCTTCCAGTGACATCCTGACGCGTCGCCCTGGAAAACCGCCTGGACGCTGATCCGAAGTCGTTCAAGCCCTCCTGCTGGCGACGCAGCTGGCGGCTTCGGGGGAGGTCGCTGGCGAGGGAGGGCATCCAAAAAAGGTCACTGGAATCTTCATGGAAGGATGGGCTGGCGTACTTCTGGCCGATGTCAATAATCGTCAGGAACATTCATACTATTTTCAGCGTCGCTAACACTTTTTGTCGGCGTGACTACTAATATCAGGACCACCTTCCGAATTTTTGGTCCACTTCCTCATTCCAGAATTTTTCTACAGTAGACAATAATATTTAGAGTTGACAAGTTATTCATCATGCTATAAAGAAAAATTCCAAGAGCTGTTACCTTTAACATTTAGGAACCTGAGATAATATTTAGTCGTTGAACGTTAATCCAAGTAAAGAAGCTTCTTTGTACTGAGACTCCCATACATGTGCATACATACACACATATACGTAGCACTTACAAAACCCACGTCATTTATATATATATATATATATATATATATATATTTATATATATATATATATATGTATATATAATGTGTGTATATATATATGTATATATATATATGTATATATATATATATATATATATATGTATATATATATATATATATATATATATATATATATATATATATATATATATCATTACTGTTGTTACATCCAGTCTGAATATCACATACAGAACAATTGTTCTAAAGTTAATATTAGAACAATTACTAACAAGGCCCCATTCAGAATGGATATAATTATATCATCCAGTTTGCCCCATTCAGAATGGTCCTATATCATCCAGTATATATGAGGTGTGTTATATATATATATATATATATATATATATATATATATATATATATATATATATATATATATATATATATAATCTTTTTCCCATCACAGAAAGTCTGTTAACCTTCTGGTTTTCAGCAACACATTTTGGAGAACGCTACTAGCCCAATATCCTTTTCCTCCATGGATGCAAGTCACGGCATTCAAATATCCCTCAGCCAGCTCATTTAATCCTTAGGTTACCAGAGCCACAATGGAATATTCAGGAAACAGGTCATGCACGCCTCCCCTTCAGGATTTATTCCTGGCCTCTCTCCTTGTAATGCCTTTATGTATACCAACACTCATGAGGCCATCTGCAGCTGAAAAATAGTTTCTTTTGTAATCAGACAGCAGTTATTTGAAGCGGAAGGATAAACTCTCGGAGCCAGATCTTTTAGCTGGGTGTAATTATACCATGTCAAATCAGATCTATTCTTTACCCATAGATAGCAAGCCTCCTGTTTTTCCAGATGAACGCGTCTGGAACGCGTCTTCAACAGTCACTGAACCAGGTTTTGTCTTAATTGCCATAATTCCACAAACGGGAAGGAATTCGCCCATTTATGACGTTGACAACGCAGATCTTTCAACAGACGCGCACCTAAGAACAAAAAAGAACGCTATCACGCAATTCCAACCAACCTACTCGATAAATGTCTTGATATTTTTAAAAACAACTCTCTCAGGTTATACTGTCGCTTCAGGGCATGAACGTTGCTCCTGTTATTGCTATTATTCAAATTGAGCCGTGGTGAAGTTTATTGTTTTTCCCATATTAGCTTTTCCGACTGAAATTCCCGCCTCCTATCCGTATCGGTGGGTGAGCTTAAGCCTAGCATAAGGGTAAATTTGGACCCGTAAAGAAAAAAAAAATCTAAATTTCACAAATATTTAAATCACATGAACCAAAGGGCTTTTCTTTGCTAACATGCATCTTGCTAACGCGTGACTCCTTTGCTCATGAAACTGTAATCTACTAGCAAGCATAAACGGACTCTTTCAACGCTAACGCCCTTCTATTATGCGTAACAAACAAACAAAACAGGAAATGATAGGTATTAATACACGTTACAAAAACTCTCGTCGCCTGTCGCATCCACTTGCAAGGGAATCAATATACATTTCCGGGAGATCACACAAGCCGTGAGCGCCTCTCGCCTCTCACCTTGAGCGCAGTCATCCGCAATCCCCCAAATTCACAAAAAGGAAGAATAAAAGATAATAAAAAGAATTATAATGATGGCCAAGAACAAAACGCTCGATCAATTTGAAGACGATGATGAAGACGATCAGGATAATGATGCCTCGCCGGCAATCTACTTAGGCGATGCGAAAACACCCAATTAGTTATTAGGACCACAATCAATTACCCGCAATGAAACAAACATCATGATTCGCTATCTATAGATGACGTATCGCCTCATTTTCCCGTCAGCGGAATGAGGCGTCGAGTAACCGAGAGGAAGACGGGGAATTGAGGAGGAAGGTAGAGGTGGGAGACGAGAAAGAAGAAGAAGAAGAAGAAGAAGAAGAAGAGAGAGAGAGAGAGAGAGAGAGAGAGAGAGAGAGAGAAATCCTTAGGAAGATCGCAGAAGAGGGAATGCAAGCACCAGATAATGATAGGTCTCATCGCTATCCCCATCACCATTATCTCGTTTGGGTGGACACCCCAATACAGAGTTAAGCCCGGCCCAATTAATGGCCGTCATCAGAATATTGGATTCCCGGGGGTGTCTTCTCCCATGCACAGGACGGGTCGCGGCTATGCATTCCTCTTTCTTGACAGTTACGGTTAAAGTCATAGTCTAGAGAGAGAGAGAGAGAGAGAGAGAGAGAGAGAGAGAGAGAGAGAGAGAGAGAGAGAGAGAGAGAGAGATTTGGAAATGTGTGCTGAGGAAAAAATCTCCAGATAAAATAGACTTTTAAATCTGACAGTGTGTGTGTGTGTGTGTGTGTGTGAGACAGAAATGGAAATCCCAAAAACAAGTGTAAAGTCAAAATGTTGTAACACTGGAAGAGCGAGTTGGGAAACAAGGAAATATTAAGATCTAAAGACGCAAGTATCACGAGTCCTCAAATATAGCAGCAATGTCAGCATCAAGCATAGTGACATGAATTCAATTCTTAACAAGGTAAGAAAAATATATGTTAGTGTTAAACTGAATCTTTAAATAATCTAAAATGTGAAGAAAAAATAGTCCTGAATTTATATACTAAATCGGAAAATTTTCCCACGTCAAACGTCAAATAGAGAAATAAAAATAAATATATAGAGAAAATGAAAAATAAATCTGGAATAGTGAAACCAACTTGAGTTATAAACCTTTATCACGTCGAATTCTGCCCCCACCCCCAAATATATACATCTCACAAACGCCATGTTATCACAATTAACAATTATAACGATGAGAATCAAAGGAGGTTAAAAATAATCATACGATTATCCCTGAGACTAAAAAAATGGAAAGTTGAAAAAAACTGGAGTTAAGAGAAACCGAAATTCACCATCACGAGAAAAGCAAATCTGAAAATAAAGAAAAGTCTGAATTATGAAGATTCCCAAAGCTAAACATACGAACAGAGGACAAATGTCATAATGCAAAATCAAAGAAAGATTTTAACCATGAAATTATAACGAAACACAAAGCCTCCCGAAAATATCAGCGATTTTCAGCCAAAACAAACAGATAAAATGGCAAATCTATCGAAAATCAAATCCGGCAGAATGATAAAACTTCAAATTTATGAACATATAAAAACCAGAAATTAAAAAATTGATGGTTAAATATTTAAAAATCTGGAAATTTAATGTTGTAGTATTAGAAACATTGACGGAAATAATACAACTTCTGCAAAAAAAAAAAAATAAATAAATAAAAATTCAAACTCATGAAAAATAGTAACTTATGAGACAATGCCATCATATAAATGAATGCGAAACGAGAAGCATGGGGAAACTTGTCAGCGAAAACTGCAAAAAGTCCACTACAGGAATATGACAAAGCAAAACCAAATGAAATAAGACGAAAATTAACATCTGGACGAGTCACAATGATCAATCCTGTAACATTAGCAAGAAAAGAAATCCGAAAAAAGGCAAAACCCTAATGATCATGAATAAATTCAGGAAAAAGAACGAAAATATAAAACTGTAAACATTCCAAGCGTCATTTTCTGGAAAGAGCGAATATATTGTACGTCAAAAACTGAAATGGAAAAGCCTAGATCGCGATCACTGGAAAGCACGAAAATAAATGCAAAAAATCTGGAAGCATGATAAAATCAAAATATGACAAGATAACAAGAATCAAGATAATTAAATTGAATACAGAATTTAAGCCAAAGGTCGAGCACTGGGACCTACGAGGTCATTCAGCGCTGAAACGGAAATTGACATTAAAAGGTTTGAAAGGTGTGACAGGAGGAGATGGAAGAAAGAGAATGTGAAAGGAGGTACAGTAAAAGGAACGAGATGGGTTGCAGATACCTTAAGTAACGCCTACAGTGATGGCTGCAGGGGAAGATAATCAACCATTTGTTACTACAAACAATATTACCTTATGGAAAACCCAACGGGGTAACCCTGGCATCGTTAAAATCACCAACAACTCTCACTTGCCAATAACAACTGCAACCATTCGATATAGATCGGAAATTGTATAGTTCGAAGCTAACCTACGGCTACTTAATTAAGAACCAAGTAACGCGAAATCAAACTAAATTCTGTCAAAGACATCTACAGTAAAACTGATACGAACAGATACAAAGCGTAATTCATTGTCTTCCAGCCCGTGCCATCATATGGCTGGCATAATCGAACAATACAGGAACTACAACAAGTATAATATATATAGTTTCATGAGGCAATTTTACTCCGTTTTTCCTTTCGGAATAATAATTAAGGAGTCCGATTTTCTATTATACACCCTACCCAGGATACCACGCTTTCTACACCAGGAACTTATCAACTGTACTGATATTGTATGTCGAAAGACTGCAAAAGATATTTGGACGAAAACGCCTGAGCATAATATATTTGGCTTGCAAGAGCTTGAGCATGTAAATGTTTGAGTGAAATTGTTTGAGCATAATAAATTCCTATTCCGAAGCTTCAGTACAAGATCTTGATGAAAATCCTTACGCTTTTGCTTTCTAAAACTGAAGAGGAAAATCTTTGGTTTCAAAGTTAGGGTAAAATAAATTTTAACTGCATCAAAAAAAATTTTTTTCAAAAGAAGACTGAATATCACAAACTTAGACTTCAACACTATGAAGGATACCTTTCTGCGAAAAATTACCGAAAAACTAAAGAATAAAAAAATAAAAATTACAACAAAAGATTAAATAAGATGAAACCCAACAAATTTTGTATCACAAGGATGGGCATAACAAATATAGAAGTCCATCAAAATCTGACCCTTGTGCAAATTAACTTTACGACTGAAAAGGTTAAAAATGCCTTTTCATTATGAGAAAGCAGGATGTACTGTAACTTTTCCTAGAGAAAGGTTATCAGGAACAAAACAGGTTATACACTGCCTTTTCCTACATAATAAAAATAATAACTGCCTTTTCCTACATAAAAGGTTATACACTAATAATTCCTACCAAAGATTATAGAAATCCAACATGACAGAGAAAGGCAAGGAGCCTTTTCACGAAAGATGCCATTCACTACGGACAGAAAGAGGAGCTTTTCAAAAGAAGATTTACGCCTGACATTTCAGGACGATTATGAGCTGCGAAACATTATAAAGCTTCACGCCTCAAGACAAGCCCTATCCCATAGAGCATCAACATTCAATCTGCTTTTAAATGAAGATTATACGAGGGCCTTTTCCTACAGGGAAAGATTTACGCTGCCTTTCCTACAGAGAAAAGATTATGCACTACCTTTTCTTACAGAGAAAGGTTATACGCTGCCTTTTCCTACAGAGGAAGGTTATACGCTGCCTTTTCCTACAGAGGAAAGTTATACGCTGCCTTTTCCTACAGAGGAAAGTTGCCTTTTCCTACAGAGGAAGGTTATACGCTGCCTTTTCCTACAGAGGAAGGTTATACGCTGCCTTTTCCTACAGAGGAAGGTTATACGCTGCCTTTTCCTACAGAGGAAGGTTATACGCTGCCTTTTCCTACAGAGAAAGGTTATACGCTGCCTTTTCCTACAGATGAAAGGTTATACGCTGCCTTTTCCTACAGAGAAAGGTTATACACTGCCTTTTCCTACAGAGAAAGATTATACGCTGCCTTTTCCTACAGAGAAAGGTTATACGCTGCCTTTTCCTACAGAGAAAGATTATACACTGCCTTTTCCTACAGAGAAAGATTATACGCTGCCTTTTCCTACAGAAAGGTTATACGCTGCCTTTTCCTACAGAGAAAGATTATACACTGCCTTTTCCTACAGAGAAAGATTATACGCTGCCTTTTCCTACAGAGGAAGGTTATATGCTGCCTTTTCCTACAGAGGAAGGTTATACGCTGCCTTTTCCTACAGAGGAAGGTTATACGCTGCCTTTTCCTACAGAGGAAGGTTATACGCTGCCTTTTCCTACAGAGGAAGGTTATACGCTGCCTTTTCCTACAGAGAAAGATTATACGCTGCCTTTTCCTACAGAGGAAAGTTGCCTTTTCCTACAGAGGAAGGTTATACACTGCCTTTTCCTACAGGGGAAGGTTATACACTGCCTTTTCCTACAGAGAAAGGTTATACACTGCCTTTTCCTACAGAGAAAGAGTTATACGCTGCCTTTTCCTACAGAGGAAAGATTATACACTGCCTTTTCCTACAGAGAGAAAGATTATACACTGCATTTTCCTACAGAGAAAGATTATACACTGCCTTTTCCTACAGAGAAAGATTTGCGCTGCCTTTTCCTACAGAGGAAAGATACACTGCCTTTTCCTACAGAGGAAAGATTTGCCTTTTCCTACAGAGAAAGGTTATACACTGCCTTTTCCTACAGAGGAAAGATTATACGCTGCCTTTTCCTACAGAGGAAAGATTATACGCTGCCTTTTCCTACAGAGAAAGATTATACGCTGCCTTTTCCTACAGAGAAAGATTATACGCCTTTCCTGCCTTTTCCTACAGAGAAAGATTATACACTGCCTTTTCCTACAGAGAAAGATTATACGCTGCCTTTTCCTACAGAGGAAAGATTATACACTGCCTTTTCCTACAGAGGAAAGATTATACACTGCCTTTTCCTACAGAGAAAGAAACACTGCCTTTTCCTACAGAGGAACACTGCCTTTTCCTACAGAGAAAGATTATACACTGCCTTTTCCTACAGAGAAAGATTATACACTGCCTTTTCCTACAGAGAAAGATTATACGCTGCCTTTTCCTACAGAGGAAAGTTGCCTTTTCCTACAGAGGAAGGTTATACGCTGCCTTTTCCTACAGAGGAAAGTTGCCTTTTCCTACAGAGAAAGTTGCCTTTTCCTACAGAGGAAGGTTATACGCTGCCTTTTCCTACAGAGGAAGGTTATACGCTGCCTTTTCCTACAGAGAAAGATTATACACTGCCTTTTCCTACAGAGAAAGGTTATTACGCTGCCTTTTCCTACAGAGAAAGATTATACACTGCCTTTTCCTACAGAGGTTATAGCTGCCTTTTCCTACAGAGGAAAGATTATACACTGCCTTTTCCTACAGAGAAAGGTTATACGCTGCCTTTTCCTACAGAGAAAGATTATACACTGCCTTTCCTACAGAGAAAGATTATACACTGCCTTTTCCTACAGAGAAGATTATATGCTGCCTTTTCCTACAGAGAAAGGTTATACGCTGCCTTTTCCTACAGAGAAAGATTAAGCTGCCTTTTCCTACAGAGAAAGATTATACACTGCCTTTTCCTACAGAGAAAGATTATACACTGCCTTTTCCTACAGAGAAAGATTATACACTGCCTTTTCCTACAGAGAAAGATTATACACTGCCTTTTCCTACAGAGAAAGATTATACACTGCCTTTTCCTACAGAGAGAAAGATTATACGCTGCCTTTTCCTACAGAGAAAGATTATACACTGCCTTTTCCTACAGAGAAAGATTATACGCTGCCTTTTCCTACAGAGAAAGATTATACGCTGCCTTTTCCTACAGAGAAAGATTATTGCCTTTTCCTACAGAGAAAGATTATACACTGCCTTTTCCTACAGAGAAAGATTTACTGCCTTTTCCTACTGCCTTTTCCTACAGAGGAAATTATACACTGCCTTTTCCTACAGAGAAAGATTATACACTGCCTTTTCCTACAGAGAAAGATTATACACTGCCTTTTCCTACACAGAGAAAGATTATAGCTGCCTTTTCCTACAGAGAAAGATTATATGCTGCCTTTTCCTACAGAGGAAAGATTATACACTGCCTTTTCCTACAGAGAAAGGTTATAGACTGCCTTTTCCTACAGAGAAAGATTATACACTGCCTTTTCCTACAGAGAAAGATTATAGCTGCCTTTTCCTACAGAGATTATAAAGCCTTTTATATGCTGCCTTTTCCTACAGGAAAGAAGGTTATACACTGCATTTTCCTACAGAAAGATTATAGTTGCCTTTTCCTACAGAGAAAGATTATACACTGCCTTTTCCTACAGAGAAAGATTATAGCTGCCTTTTCCTACAGAGAAAGATTATACACTGCCTTTTCCTACAGAGAAAGATTATACACTGCCTTTTCCTACAGAGAAAGTTATACGCTGCCTTTTCCTACAGAGAAAGATTATACGCTGCCTTTTCCCAGAGAAAGATTATACGCTGCCAGAGAGAAAGATTATACACTGCCTTTTCCTACAGAGAAAGATTATACACTGCCTTTTCCTACAGAGGAAAGATTATACACTGCCTTTTCCTACAGAGAAAAACTGCCTTTTCCTACAGAGAAAGATTATAACTGCCTTTTCCTACAGAGAGAAAGATTATACACTGCCTTTTCCTACAGAGAAAGATTATACGCTGCCTTTTCCTACAGAGAAAGATTATACACTGCCTTTTCCTACAGAGAAAGATTATACACTGCCTTTTCCTACAGAGAAAGATTATACACTGCCTTTTCCTACAGAGAAAGATTATACACTGCCTTTTCCTACAGAGAAAGATTATACACTGCCTTTTCCTACAGAGAAAGGTTATCCACTGCCTATTACTACAGGGGAAGGTTATACACTGCCTTTTCCTACAGAGAAAGGTTATACGCTGCCTTTTCCTACAGAGAAAGGTTATACACTGCCTTTTCCTACAGAGAAAGGTTATACGCTGCCTTTTCCTACAGAGAAAGATTATACACTGCCTTTTCCTACAGAGAAAGATTATACGCTGCCTTTTCCTACAGAAAGATTATACACTGCCTTTTCCTACAGAAAGATTATACACTGCCTTTTCCTACAGAGAAAGATTATGCTGCCTTTTCCTACAGAGAAAGATTATACACTGCCTTTTCCTACAGAGAAAGATTATACACTGCCTTTTCCTACAGAGAAAGATTATACACTGCCTTTTCCTACAGAGAAAGATTATACACTGCCTTTTCCTACAGAGAAAGATTATACGCTGCCTTTTCCTACAGAGAAAGATTATACGCTGCCTTTTCCTACAGAGAAAGATTATACGCTGCCTTTTCCTACAGAGAAAGATTATACACTGCCTTTTCCTACAGAGAAAGATTATACGCTGCCTTTTCCTACAGAGAAAGATTATACGCTGCCTTTTCCTACAGAGAAAGATTATACACTGCCTTTTCCTACAGAGAAAGATTATACGCTGCCTTTTCCTACAGAGAAAGATTATACACTGCCTTTTCCTCCAGAGAGAAAGATTATACACTGCCTTTTCCTACAGAGAAAGATTATACGCTGCCTTTTCCTACAGAGAAAGATTATACACTGCCTTTTCCTACAGAGAAAGATTATACACTGCCTTTTCCTACAGAGAAAGATTATACGCTGCCTTTTCCTACAGAGAAAGATTATACACTGCCTTTTCCTACAGAGAAAGATTATACGCTGCCTTTTCCTACAGAAAAAGATTATACACTGCCTTTTCCTACAGAGAAAGATTATACGCTGCCTTTTCCTACAGAGAAAACACTGCCTTTTCCTACAGAGAAAAAGATTATACGCTGCCTTTTCCTACAGAGAAAGATTATACACTGCCTTTTCCTACAGAGAAAGATTATACACTGCCTTTTCCTACAGAGAAAGATTATACACTGCCTTTTCCTACACAGAAAGATTATACACTGCCTTTTCCTACAGAGAAAGGTTATACACTGCCTTTTCCTACAGAGAAAGATTATACACTGCCTTTTCCTACAGAGAAAGGTTATACGCTGCCTTTTCCTACAGAGAAAGGTTATACACTGCCTTTTCCTACAGAGAAAGGTTGCTGCCTTTTCCTACAGAGGAAAGGTTATACACTGCCTTTTCCTACAGAGAAAGGTTATACGCTGCCTTTTCCTACAGAGAAAGATTATACACTGCCTTTTCCTACAGAGAAAGGTTATCCTTTTCCACAGAGAAAGATTATACACTGCCTTTTCCTACAGAGAAAGATTATACGCTGCCTTTTCCTACAGAGAAAGATTATACGCTGCCTTTTCCTACAGAGAAAGATTATACACTGCCTTTTCCTACAGAGAAAGATTATACGCTGCCTTTTCCTACAGAGAAAGATTATACACTGCCTTTTCCTACAGAGAAAGATTATACGCTGCCTTTTCCTACAGAGAAAGATTATACACTGCCTTTTCCTACAGAGAAAGGTTATACGCTGCCTTTTCCTACAGAGAAAGATTATACTGCCTTTTCCTACAGAGAAAGGTTATACGCTGCCTTTTCCTACAGAGGAAAGATTATACGCTGCCTTTTCCTACAGAGGAGAGAAAGATTACTGCTGCCTTTTCCTACAGAGAAAGATTATACGCTGCCTTTTCCTACAGAGAAAGATTATACGCTGCCTTTTCCTACAGAGAAAGATTATACACTGCCTTTTCCTACAGAGAAAGATTATACGCTGCCTTTTCCTACAGAGAAAGATTATACGCTGCCTTTTCCTACAGAGAAAGGTTATACGCTGCCTTTTCCTACAGAGAAAGATTATACGCTGCCTTTTCCTACAGAGAAAGATTATACACTGCCTTTTCCTACAGAGAAAGATTATACGCTGCCTTTTCCTACAGAGAAAGATTATACGCTGCCTTTTCCTACAGAGAAAGATTATACGCTGCCTTTTCCTACAGAGAAAGATTATACACTGCCTTTTCCTACAGAGAAAGATTATACGCTGCCTTTTCCTACAGAGAAAGGTTATACGCTGCCTTTTCCTACAGAGAAAGATTATACGCTGCCTTTTCCTACAGAGAAAGATTATACACTGCCTTTTCCTACAGAGAAAGATTATACGCTGCCTTTTCCTACAGAGAAAGATTATACGCTGCCTTTTCCTACAGAGAAAGATTATACGCTGCCTTTTCCTACAGAGAAAGACTGCCTTTTCCTACAGAGAAAGATTATACGCTGCCTTTTCCTACAGAGGAAAGTTGCCTTTTCCTACAGAGAAAGATTATACGCTGCCTTTTCCTACAGAGGAAAGTTGCCTTTTCCTACAGAGGAAGGTTATACGCTGCCTTTTCCTACAGAGAAAGATTATACGCTGCCTTTTCCTACAGAGAAAGATTATACGCTGCCTTTTCCTACAGAGAAAGATTATACGCTGCCTTTTCCTACAGAGGAAGGTTATACGCTGCCTTTTCCTACAGAGAAAGGTTATACGCTGCCTTTTCCTACAGAGAAAGATTATACGCTGCCTTTTCCTACAGAGAAAGATTATACGCTGCCTTTTCCTACAGAGAAAGATTATACACTGCCTTTTCCTACAGAGAAAGATTATACACTGCCTTTTCCTACAGAAAAAGATTATACGCTGCCTTTTCCTACAGAGAAAGATTATACGCTGCCTTTTCCTACAGAGAAAGGTTATACGCTGCCTTTCCTACAGAGAAAGGTTATACGCTGCCTTTTCCTACAGAGAAAGATTATACGCTGCCTTTTCCTACAGAGAAAGATTACGCTGCCTTTTCCTACAGAGAAAGATTATACGCTGCCTTTTCCTACAGAGAAAGATTATACGCTGCCTTTTCCTACAGAGAAAGATTATACGCTGCCTTTTCCTACAGAGAAAGATTATACGCTGCCTTTTCCTACAGAAAAGATTATACACTGCCTTTTCCTACAGAGAGAAAGATTATACGCTGCCTTTTCCTACAGAGAAAGATTATACGCTGCCTTTTCCTACAGAGAAAGATTATACGCTGCCTTTTCCTACAGAGAAAGATTATACACTGCCTTTTCCAACAGAGAAAGATTATACGCTGCCTTTTCCTACAGAGAAAGATTATACGCTGCCTTTTCCTACAGAGAAAGATTATACGCTGCCTTTTCCTACAGAAAGATTATACGCTGCCTTTTCCTACAGAGAAAGATTATACGCTGCCTTTTCCTACAGAGAAAGATTATACGCTGCCTTTTCCTACAGAGAAAGATTATACGCTGCCTTTTCCTACAGAGAAAGATTTTACGCTGCCTTTTCCTCCTACAGAGAAAGATTATTGCCTTTTCCTACAGAGAAGGTTGCCCTACAGGGGAAAGGTTTGCCTTTTCCAACAGAGAAAGATTATACGCTGCCTTTTCCTACAGAGGAAGGTTATACGCTGCCTTTTCCAACAGAGAAAGATTATACGCTGCCTTTTCCTACAGAGAAAGATTATACGCTGCCTTTTCCCTACAGAGAAAGATTATACGCTGCCTTTTCCTACAGAGAAAGATTATACGCTGCCTTTTCCTACAGAGAAAGATTATACGCTGCCTTTTCCTACAGAGGAAATTTACCTTTTCCAACAGAGAAAGATTATACGCTGCCTTTTCCTACAGAGAAAGATTCCAACAGAGAAAGGTTATACGCTGCCTTTTCCTACAGAGAAAGATTATACGCTGCCTTTTCCTACAGAGAAAGATTATACGCTGCCTTTTCCTACAGAGAAAGATTATACGCTGCCTTTTCCTACAGAGAAAGATTATACGCTGCCTTTTCCTACAGAGAAAGATTATACGCTGCCTTTTCCTACAGAGGAAAGTTGCCTTTTCCTACAGAGAAAGATTATACGCTGCCTTTTCCTACAGAGAAAGATTATACGCTGCCTTTTCCTACAGAGAAAGATTATACGCTGCCTTTTCCTACAGAGAAAGATTATACGCTGCCTTTTCCTACAGAGAAAGATTATACGCTGCCTTTTCCTACAGAGAAAGATTATACGCTGCCTTTTCCTACAGAGAAAGATTATACGCTGCCTTTTCCTACAGAGAAAGATTTGCCTTTTCCTACAGAGAAAGATTATACGCTGCCTTTTCCTACAGAGAAAGATTATACGCTGCCTTTTTACAGAGAAAGATTATACGCTGCCTTTTCCTACAGAGAAAGATTATACGCTGCCTTTTCCTACAGAGAAAGTTGATTTTCCTACAGAGAAAGATTATACGCTGCCTTTTCCTACAGAGAAAGATTATACGCTGATTTTCCTACAGAGAAAGATTATACACTGCCTTTTCCTACAGAGAAAGATTATACGCTGCCTTTTCCTACAGAGAAAGATACAGAGAAAGGTTATACGCTGCCTTTTTTCCTACAGAGAAAGTTGATTTTCCTACAGAGGAAAGTTATATACACTGCCTTTTCCTACAGAGAAAGATTATACGCTGCCTTTTCCTACAGAGAAAGATTATACGCTGCCTTTTCCTACAGAGAAAGATTATACGCTGCCTTTTCCTACGGAGAAAGATTATACACTGCCTTTTCCTACAGAGAAAGATTATACGCTGCCTTTTCCTACAGAGAAAGATTACAGAGGACATTGCCTTTTCCTACAGAGAAAGGTTATACGCTGCCTTTTCCTACAGAGAAAGATTATACGCTGCCTTTTCCTACAGAGAAAGATTATACGCTGCCTTTTCCTACAGAAAACAGATTATACACTGCCTTTTCCTACAGAGAAAGGTTATACGCTGCCTTTTCCTACAGAGAAAGATTATACGCTGCCTTTTCCTACAGAGAAAGATTATACGCTGCCTTTTCCTACAGAGAAAGATTATACTGCCTGCCTTTTCCTACAGAGAAAGATTATACACTGCCTTTTCCTACAGAGAAAGATTATACGCTGCCTTTTCCTACAGAGAAAGATTATACGCTGCCTTTTCCTACAGAGAAAGATTATACGCTGCCTTTTCCTACAGAGAAAGATTATACGCTGCCTTTTCCTACAGAGAAAGATTATACGCTGCCTTTTCCTACAGAGAAAGATTATACGCTGCCTTTTCCTACAGAGAAAGATTATACGCTGCCTTTTCCTACAGAGAAAGATTATACGCTGCCTTTTCCTACAGAGAAAGATTATACACTGCCTTTTCCTACACAGAGAAAGATTATACGCTGCCTTTTCCTACAGAGAAAGATTATGAACTGCCTTTTCCTACAGAGAAAGATTATACACTGCCTTTTCCTACAGAGAAAGATTATACGCTGCCTTTTCCTACAGAGAAAGATTATACGCTGCCTTTTCCTACAGAGAAAGATTATACACTGCCTTTTCCTACAGAGAAAGATTATACGCTGCCTTTTCCTACAGAGAAAGATTATACGCTGCCTTTTCCTACAGAGAAAGATTATACGCTGCCTTTTCCTACAGAGAAAGATTATACGCTGCCTTTTCCTACAGAGAAAGATTATACGCTGCCTTTTCCTACAGAGAAAGATTATACGCTGCCTTTTCCTACAGAGAGAAAGATTATACGCTGCCTTTTCCTACAGAGGAAAGCCTTTTATACGCTGCCTTTTCCTACAGAGAAAGATTATACGCTGCCTTTTCCTACAGAGAAAGATTATACGCTGCCTTTTCCTACAGAGAAAGATTATACGCTGCCTTTTCCTACAGAGAAAGATTATACGCTGCCTTTTCCTACAGAGAAAGATTTACTGCCTTTTCCTACAGAGAAAGATTATACGCTGCCTTTTCCTACACAGAGAAAGATTTTTCGCTGCCTTTTCTACAGAAAAAGATTATACGCTGCCTTTTCCTACAGAGAAAGATTATACGCTGCCTTTTCCTACAGAGAAAGATTATACGCTGCCTTTTCCTACAGAAAAAGATTATAGTTGCCTTTTCCTACAGAGAAAGATTATACGCTGCCTTTTCCTACAGAAAAGATTATACGCTGCCTTTCCTACAGAAAAAGATTATACAGCTGCCTTTTCCTACAGAGAAAGATTATATGCTGCCTTTTCCTACAGAGAAAGATTATACGCTGCCTTTTCCTACAGAGAAAGATTATATGCTGCCTTTCCTACAGAGAAAGATTATACACTGCCTTTTCCTACAGAGAAAGATTATATGCTGCCTTTTCCTACAGAGAAAGATTATACGCTGCCTTTTCCTACAGAGAAAGATTATACGCTGCCTTTTCCTACAGAGAAAGATTATACGTTGCCTTTTCCTACAGAGAAAGATTATATGTTGCCTTTTCCTACAGAGAAAGATTATACGCTGCCTTTTCCTACAGAAAAAGATTATACGCTGCCTTTTCCTACAGAGAAAGATTATACGCTGCCTTTTCCTACAGAGAAAAAGATTATACGCTGCCTTTTTCCTACAGAGAAAGATTATATGCTGCCTTTTCCTACAGAGAAAGATTATACACTGCCTTTTCCTACAGAGAGAAAGATTATACGCTGCCTTTTCCTACAGAGAAAGATTATACACTGCCTTTTCCTACAGAAAACACCTTTTCCTACAGAGAAAGATTATACGCTGCCTTTTCCTACAGAGAAAGATTAAGTTGCCTTTTCCTACAGAAAGATTATACACTGCCTTTTCCTACAGAGAAAGATTATACGCTGCCTTTTCCTACAGAGAAAGATTATACGCTGCCTTTTCCTACAGAGAAAGAGAAAGATTATACGCTGCCTTTTCCTACAGAGAAAGATTATACGCTGCCTTTTCCTACAGAGAAAGATTATACACTGCCTTTTCCTACACAGAGAAAGATTATACGCTGCCTTTTCCTACAGAAAAAGATTATACGCTGCCTTTTCCTACAGAGAAAGATTATACGCTGCCTTTTCCTACAGAGAAAGATTATACGCTGCCTTTTCCTACAGAGAAAGATTATACACTGCCTTTTCCTACAGAGAAAGATTATACGTTGCCTTTTCCTACAGAGAAAGATTATACACTGCCTTTTCCTACAGAAAAAGATTATACGCTGCCTTTTCCTACAGAGAAAGATTATACGCTGCCTTTTCCTACAGAAAAAGATTATACGCTGCCTTTTCCTACAGAGAAAGATTATACTTTTCCTGCCTTTTCCTACAGAGAAAGACTGCCTTTTCCTACAGAGAAATTATACGCTGCCTTTTCCTACAGAGAAAGATTATACGCTGCCTTTTCCTACAGAGAAAGATTATACGCTGCCTTTTCCTACAGAGAAAGATTATACGCTGCCTTTTCCTACAGAGAAAGATTATACGCTGCCTTTTCCTACAGAGAAAGATTTGCCTTTTCCTACAGAGAAAGATTATACACTGCCTTTTTACAGAGAAAGATTATTTTTTCCTACAGAGAAAGATTATACACTGCCTTTTCCTACAGAGAAAGATTATACGCTGCCTTTTCCTACAGAGAAAGATTATACACTGCCTTTTCCTACAGAGAAAGATTATACGCTGCCTTTTCCTACAGAGAAAGATTATACGCTGCCTTTTTACAGAGGAAAGTTATACACTGCCTTTTCCTACAGAGAAAGATTATACGCTGCCTTTTCCTACAGAGAAAGATTATACACTGCCTTTTCCTACAGAGAAAGATTATAGCTGTTTTTCCTACAGAGAAAGATTATTGCCTTTTCCCTACAGAGAAAGATTATACACTGCCTTTTCTACTTTTCCTACAGAGAAAGATTATACGCTGCCTTTTTCCTACAGAGAAAGATTATACGTTGCCTTTTCCTACAGAGAAAGATTATACGCTGCCTTTTCCTACAGAGAAAGATTATACTGCCTTTTCCTACAGAGAAAGATTATACGCTGCCTTTTCCTACAGAGAAAGATTATACACTGCCTTTTCCTACAGAGAAAGATTATACACTGCCTTTTCCACAGAGAAAGATTATAGTTGCCTTTTTCCAGAGAGAAAGATTATACGCTGCCTTTTCCTACAGAGAAAGATTATACACTGCCTTTTCCTACAGAGAAAGATTATACGCTGCCTTTTCCTACAGAGAAAGATTATACTCTGCCTTTTCCTACAGAGAAAGATTATAGTCTGCCTTTTCCTACAGAGAAAGATTATTGATTTTCCTACAGAGAAAGATTATATGCTGCCTTTTCCTACACAGAGAAAGATTATACACTGCCTTTTCCTACAGAGAAAGATTATGCCACTGCCTTTTCCTACAGAAAAAGATTATACGCTGCCTTTTCCTACAGAGAAAGATTATACGCTGCCTTTTCCTACAGAGAAAGATTATACACTGCCTTTTCCTACAGAGAAAGATTATACACTGCCTTTTCCTACAGAGAAAGATTATAAGTTGCCTTTTCCTACAGAGAAAGATTATACACTGCCTTTTCCTACAGAGAAAGGTTATTTCCTTTTCCTACAGAAAAAGATTATACACTGCCTTTTCCTACAGAGAAAGATTATACGCTGCCTTTTCCTACAGAGAAAGATTATACGCTGCCTTTTCCTACAGAGAAAGATTATACACTGCCTTTTCCTACAGAGAAAGATTATACGCTGCCTTTTCCTACAGAGAAAGATTATACGCTGCCTTTTCCTACAGAGAAAGATTATACGCTGCCTTTTCCTACAGAGAAAGATTATACACTGCCTTTTCCTACAGAGAAAGATTATACGCTGCCTTTTCCTACAGAAAGATTATCGCTGCCTTTTCCTACAGAAAAGATTATACACTGCCTTTTCCTACAGAGAAAGATTATAGCTGCCTTTTCCTACAGAGAAAGATTATACGCTGCCTTTTCCTACAGAAAAGATTATACACTGCCTTTTCCTACAGAGAAAGATTATACGCTGCCTTTTCCTACAGAAAAAGATTATACACTGCCTTTTCCTACAGAGAAAGATTATACGCTGCCTTTTCCTAAAAGGTTCAGAGAAAGATTATACACTGCCTTTTCCTACAGAGAAAGATTATACGCTGCCTTTTCCTACACAGAAAAGATTATACGCTGCCTTTTCCTACAGAGAAAGATTATACGCTGCCTTTTCCTACAGAGAAAGATTATACGCTGCCTTTTCCTACAGAGAAAGGTTATACTCTGCCTTTTCCTACAGAAAAGATTATACGCTGCCTTTTCCTACAGAGAAAGATTTGACTGCCTTTTCCTACAGAGAAAGATTATACGCTGCCTTTTCCTACAGAGAAAGATCATACTCTGCCTTTTCCTACAGAGAAAGATTATGCTCTGCCTTTTCCTACAGAGAAAGATCATACACTGCCTTTTCCTACAGAGAAAGATTATACGCTGCCTTTTCCTAGAGAAAGATCATACACTGCCTTTTCCTACAGAGAAAGATTATACACTGCCTTTTCCTACAGAAAAGATTATACGCTGCCTTTTCCTACAGAGAAAGATTATACACTGCCTTTTCCTACAGAGAAAGATTATACACTGCCTTTTCCTACAGAGAAAGATTATACTCTGCCTTTTCCTACAGAGAAAGATTATACGCTGCCTTTTCCTACAGAGAAAGATTATACTCTGCCTTTTCCTACAGAGAAAGATTATACGCTGCCTTTTCCTACAGAGAAAGATTATACTCTGCCTTTTCCTACAGAAAGATTATACGCTGCCTTTTCCTACAGAGAAAGATTATACGCTGCCTTTTCCTACAGAGAAAGATTATACACTGCCTTTTCCTACAGAGCCTGCCTTTTCCTACAGAAAAAGATTATACACTGCCTTTTCCTACAGAAAGATTATACGCTGCCTTTTCCTACAGAAAAAGATTATACACTGCCTTTTCCTACAGAGAAAGATTATACGCTGCCTTTTCCTACAGAGAAAGGTTATACACTGCCTTTTCCTACAGAAAAAGATTATACGCTGCCTTTTCCTACAGAAAAAGATTACAGAAAAGATACGCTGCCTTTTCCTACAGAGAAAGATTTACGCTGCCTTTTACTCTGCCTTTTCCTACAGAGAAAGATTATACTCTGCCTTTTCCAAGGAAAGATTATACGCTGCCTTTTCCTACAGAGAAAGATTATCACTGCCCTTTTCCTACAGAAAAGATTATACGCTGCCTTTTCTACAGAGAAAGGTTATGCCTTTTCCTACAGAAAAGGTTATACTCTGCCTTTTCCTACAGAGAAAGATTATACTCTGCCTTTTCCTACAGAAAAGATTAAGTTGCCTTTTCCTACAGAGAAAGATTATACTCTGCCTTTTCCTACACAGAAAGATTATAGTTGCCTTTTCCTACAGAGAAAGATTATACGCTGCCTTTTCCTACAGAAAAGGTTTACACGCTGCCTTTTCCTACAGAGAAAGATTATACGCTGCCTTTTCCTACAGAGAAAGTTGATTTTTCCTGAGGAAAGGTTATATGCTGCCTTCCCACACAGAGAAAGGTATACTCTGCCTTTTCCTACAGAAAAGATTATACGCTGCCTTTTCCTACAGAGAAAGATTATACTCTGTTGACTGCCTTTTCCTACAGAAAGATTAGGTTATCAGCTGCCTTTTGCCTTTTCCTACAGAGAAAGGTTATACTCTGCCTTTTCCTACAGAAAGATTATACGCTGCCTTTTCCTACAGAGAAAAGATTATACGCTGCCTTTTCCTACAGAGAAAGATTATACACTGCCTTTTCCTACAGAGAAAGATTTACTTTCTGCCTTTTCCTACAGAGAAAGATTATCGCTGCCTTTTTCCTTTCCTACAGAAAGATTTTGCCTTTACAGAGAAAAGACAGCTGCCTTTCCCTACAGAAAAGATTATACACTGCCTTTTCCTACAGAAAAAGATTATACGCTGCCTTTTCCTACAGAGAAAGGACTCTACAGAAAGATTATACACTGCCTTTTCCTACAGAAAAGATTATACGCTGCCTTTTCCTTTTCACTGCTGAGAAAAAGATTATACTCTGCCTTTTCCTACAGAAAGATTATACTCTGCCTTTCCTACAGAGAAAGATTATACGCTGCCTTTTCCTACAGAGAAAGACCTTTGCCAGAAAAAGATTATCATGCCTTTCCTACAGAAAAAGATTATAAGCTGCCTTTTCCTACAGAGAAAAGATTAACGCTGCCTTTCCTACAGAAAAGATTATACTCTGCCTTTTCCTAGAGAAAAGATTATGCTCTGCCTTTTACAGAGAAAAGATTATATGCTGCCTTTCCTCACAGAAAAAAGATTATACCTTTTCCTACAGAAAAGATGCTGCCTTTTCCTACAGAAAAGATTATACGCTGCCTTTCCTGAAGAGAAAAAGATTATACTGCCTTTTCCTACAGAAAAAAGATTATACGCTGCCTTTTCCTACAGAGAGAAAAGATTATACACTGCCTTTTCCTACAGAAAAGATTATACACTGCCTTTTCCTGCAGAAAAAGATTATCGCTGCCTTTTCCTAAGAAAAGATTATACGCTGCCTTTCCTACAGAGAAAGAAACTCTGCCTTTTCCTACAGAAAAGGTTATACGCTGCCTTTTCCTACAGAAAAGATTATACTCTGCCTTTCCTACAGAGAAAGATTATATGCTGCCTTTTCCTACAGAGAAAGATTATACACTGCCTTTCCTACAGAGAAAGATTATACACAGCCTACACAGAAAGATTATACACTGCCTTTTCCTACAGAAAAGATTATGCTGCCTTTTCCTACAGGGAAGATTATCGCTGCCTTTTCCTACAGAGAAAGATTATACACTGCCTTTTCCTACAGAAAAAGATTATCTCTGCCTTTTCCTACAGAAAGATTATACACTGCCTTTTCCTACAGAAAAAGATTATACGCTGCCTTTTCCTACAGAAAAAGATTATACACTGCCTTTTCCTACAGAAAAGATTATACTGCCTTTTCCTACAGAGAAAGATTATACGCTGCCTTTTCCTACAGAAAAAGATTATACACTGCCTTTTCCTACAGAAAAGATTATGCGCTGCCTTTTCCTACAGAGAAAAGATTATACGCTGCCTTTTCCTACAGAAAAGATTATCACTGCCTTTTTCTACAGAGAAAGATTATACGCTGCCTTTTCCTACAGAAAAGATTATCGCTGCCTTTTCCTACAGAAAAAGATTTCACGATGCCTTTACAGAGAAAAGATTATGATTTTCCTACAGAAAGATTATACACTGCCTTTTCCTACAGAAGGATTAACACTGCCTTTTCCTACAGAGAAAGATTATACACTGCTGCCTTTTCCTACAGAAAAGATTAACGCTGCCTTTCCTACAGAGAAAGATTATACTACAGAAAAAGATTATAAGCTGCCTTTTCCTACAGAAAAAGAGGTGCTCGCTGCCTTTTTACACTGCCTTTTCCTACAGAGAAAGATTATACACTTGCCTTTTCCTACTGCTGCCTTTTCCTACAGAAAAGATTATACGCTGCCTTTTCCTACACAAAAGATTATACACTGCCTTTTCCTGCAAGAAAAGATTATACACTGCCTTTTCCTACAGAGAAAGATTATACTGCCTTTTCCTACAGAAAAACATTATACACACCTTTTCCTACAGAAAGATTATAGCCTTTCCTACAGAAAAAAGCTGCCTTTTCCTACAGAGAAAGATTATACACTGCCTTTTCCTACAGAAAAAGATTATACGCTGCCTTTTCCTACAGAGAAAGATTATACACTGCCTTTCCTACAGAAAAAGATTATACACTGCCTTTTCCTACAGAGAAAGATTATACACTGCCTTTTCCTACAGAAAAGATTATACACTGCCTTTTCCTACTAGAAAAGATTATACACTGCCTTTTCCTACAGAAAAGATTATACGCTGCCTTTTCCTACAGAAAAAGATTATACACTGCCTTTTCTACAGAAAAGATTATACGCTGCCTTTTCCTACAGGAAAGATTATACACTGCCTTTTCCTACAGAGAAAGATTATACGCTGCCTTTTCCTACAAAAAAGATTATACACTGCCTTTTCCTACAGAAAAAGGTTATACAGCTGCCTTTTCCTACAGAAAAAGATTTCGCTGCCTTTTCCTACAGAGAAAGATTATCGTGCCTTTTCCTACAGAGAAGATTATACACTGCCTTTTCCTACAGAGAAGATTATACGCTGCCTTTTCCTACAGAAAAGATTATACACTGCCTTTTCCTGCAGAGAAAGATTATACGCTTGCCTTTCCTACAGAAAAGATTTGCTGCCTTTTCCTACAAGAAAGGTTATACACTGCCTTTTCCTACAGAAAAGATTATACACTGCCTTTTCCTACAGAAAAGATTATACACTGCCTTTTCCTGCAGAGGAAAAAGTTTATACGCTGCCTTTTCCTACAGAAAAGGTTATACACTGCCTTTTCCTACAGAAAAGATTATACACTGCCTTTCCTACAGAAAAGATTATACACTGCCTTTCCTACAGAGAAAGGTTATCGCTGCCTTTTCCTGCACGGCTGCCTTTCTACAGAGAAAGGTTATTGCTTTTCCTACAGAAAAAGATTATACACTGCCTTTTACCCTGCCTTTCCTACAGAGTTAAAGATTATACGCCTTTCCTACAGAAAAGATTTCGCTGCCTTTTCCTGCTACTGCCTTTTCTTACAGAGAAAGATTATACGCTGCCTTTTCCTACAGAGAAAAGATTGATTTTCCTACAGAGAGATTATACGCTGCCTTTTCCTACAAAAAGATTATACACTGCCTTTTCCTACAGAAAAGATTTATACGCTGCCTTTTCCTGCAGAAAAAGATTATACGCTGCCTTTCCTACAAAGGAAGATTATACACTGCCTTTTCCTACAGAAAAAGATTAACACTGCCTTTTGATTATCTTTGCCTTTTCCTACAGAAAGATTATCGCTGCCTTTTCCTACAGAAAAGATTATCACGCTGCCTTTTCCTACAGGAAAGATTATACACTGCCTTTCCTACAGAAAAAGGTTATATGCTGTTTTTCCTACAGAGAAAGATTATACTGCCTTTTCCTACAGAAAAGATTTTCCTACAGAAAGGTTATATGCCTTTCCTGCCTGCCTTTTCCTACAGAGAAAGATTATACGCTGCCTTTCCTACTGAGAAAAGATTATACGCTGCCTTTTCCTACAGAGAAAGATCATACACTGCCTTTTCCTACAGAGAAAGATTATATGCTGCAACTTTTCCTATAGAAAAGATCATACGCTGCCTTTTCCTACAGAGAAAGATTATACTCTGCCTTTTCCTACAGAGAAGGATTATACTCTGCCTTTTCCTACAGAAAAAGGTTATACACTGCCTTTTTCCTACAGAGAAAGATTATACTCTGCCTTTTCCTACAGAAAGATTATACTCTGCCTTTTCCTACAGAGAAAGATTATATTTTCCTGCAGAAAGATTATACTCTGCCTTTTCCTACAGAAAAGATTCGCTGCCTTTTCTACTACGCTGCCTTTCCTACAGAAAAGATTATACGCTGCCTTTTCCTACAGAAATAGCCTGCCTTTTCCTACAGAAAAGAGTATTATACACTGCTACAGAAAAGATTTTCCTTTCCTAGAGAAAAGATTACCTTTTCTACACTGCCTTTTCCTACAGAAAAAGATTATACGCTGCCTTTTCCTACAGAGAAAGGTTATAGGTTATTGCCTTTTCCTACAGAAAAGATTATACGCTGCCTTTTCCTACAGAGAAAGATTATACGCTGCCTTTCCTACAGAAAAAGATTATACGCTGCCTTTTCCTACAGAAAAGATTATACAGCTGCTTTTCCTACAGAGAAAGGCACTGCCTTTCCTACAGAGAAAGGTTATACTGCCTTTTCTACAGAAAAGCATTTTCCTACTGAGAAAGATCATACACTGCCTTTTCCTACAGAAAAAGATTATTGCCTTTCCTACAGAGAAAGGTTATACACCTTTTCAACAGAAAAGATTATACGCTGCCTTTTCCTACAGAAAAAGATTATGCTGCCTTTCCTACAGAAAAGGTTATACTGCCTTTTCCTACAGAAAAGATTATACACTGCCTTTCCTACAGAAAAAGATTATACACTGCCTTTTCCTACAGAAAAAGATTATACACTGCCTTTTCCTACAGAAAAGATTATCGCTGCCTTTTCCTACAGAGAAAGATTATCGCTGCCTTTTCTACAGAAAAAGATTATACACTGCCTTTTCCTACAGAGAAAGATTATACGCTGCCTTTTCCTACAGAGAAAAGATTATACGCTGCCTTTTCCTACTGAGAAAGATTATACGCTGCCTTTTCCTACAGAAAAGATTATACGCTGCCTTTTCCTACAGAGAAAGATTATACGCTGCCTTTTCTACAGAGCCACGCTGGAAAAAGATTATACTGCCTTTTCCTACAGAGAAAGATTATATGCTGCCTTTTCCTACAGAAAAGATTATACACTGCCTTTTCCCTGCAGAAAGATTATACGCTTTCCTGCATTTTCCTACTGAGGAAAGATCATACACTGCCTTTTCCTTTTCCCAGAGAAAAAGATTATACGCTGCCTTTTCCTACAGAGAAAGATTATACTGCCTATTCCTGAAAGATTTTCCTACAGAGAAAGATTATACGCTGCATTTTCCTACAGAGAAAGATTATAGACTGCCTTTTCCTACAGAAAAAGATTATACTATGCCTTTTCCTACTGAGAAAGATTATACACTGCCTTTTCCTACAGAGAAAGATTATACGCTGCCTTTTCCTACAGAGAAAGATCATACACTGCCTATTCCTACAGAGAAAGATTATACACTGCCTTTTTCTACAGAAAAAGATTCATACACCTTTTCCTACAGAAAAGATTCACTGCCTTTTCCTACTCTGCCTTTTCCTACTGCCTTTCCTACAGAAAAGATTATACGCTGCCTTTTCCTACAGAGAAAGATTATACTCTGCCTTTTCCTACAGAGAAAGATTATGCTCTGCCTTTTCCTACCCTTTTCCTACAGAGAAAGATTATACGCTGCCTTTTCCTACAGAGAAAGATCATACGCTGCCTTTCTACAGAGAGAAAGATTATACTCTGCCTTTTCCTACAGAGAGAAGATTATGCAGCTGCCTTTTCCTACAGAAAAGATTATACGCTGCCTTTTCCTACAGAGAAAGATTATACAGAAAGATTATGCCTTTTCCTACAGAGAAAAGATTATACACTGCCTTTTCCTACAGAAAAAAGATTATACTCTGCCTTTCCTACAGATTAAGAAAGATTATACTCTGCCTTTTCCTACAGAGAAAGATTATACGCTGCCTTTTCCTACAGAGAAAGATTATACGCTGCCTTTTCCTACAGAGAAAGATTATACACTGCCTTTTCCTACTGAGAAAGATTATACTCTGCCTTTTCCTACAGAGAAAAGATTATACGCTGCCTTTCCTACAGAAAAAGATTATATACAGAGAAAGATTATCAGCTGCCTTTTCCTACAAGAAAGATTATACACTGCCTTTTCTACAGAGAAAGATTATACACTGCCTTTTCCTTTGCCTTTCCTACAGAAAAGATTATACACTGCCTTTTCCTACAGAGAAAGATTACTCTGCCTTTTCCTACAGAGAGAAAGATTATACACTGCCTTTTCCTACTGAGAAAGATTATACTGCCTTTCTCCTACAGAAAAGATTATACACTGCCTTTTCAGAAAAGATTACAGAGAAAGATTATACACTGCCTTTTCCTACAGAGAAAGATTATATGCCTTTTCTACAGAGAAAAAAAGCCTTTTACAGAAAGATTATATGCTGCCTTTCCTACAGAAAGATTATACACTGCCTTTTCCTGCAGAAAAGATTATACTCCTGCCTTTTCCTACAGAAAAAGATTATACTGCCTTTTCCTACAGAAAAAGATTATACGCTGCCTTTCCTACAGAAAAAGATTATACACTGCCTTTTCCTACAGAGAAAAAGATTATACGCTGCCTTTTCCTACAGAAAAGGATTATACGCTGCCTTTCCTACAGAAAAGATTATACACTGCCTTTTCCTACAGAAAAAGATTATACGCTGCCTTTTCCTACAGAAAAAAAGATTATACACTGTCTTTTCCTACAGAAAAAATTATACGATGCCTTTTCCTACAAAGAAAAAGATTATACGCTGCCTTTCCTACAGAGAAAGATTATACACTGCCTTTCCTACAGAAAAGATTATACGCTGCCTTTCCTACAGAAAAGATTATACGCTGCCTTTTCCTACAGAAAAAGATTATATGCTGCCTTTTCCTACAGAAAAGATTATACACTGTATTTTCCTACAGAAAAGATTATACACTGCCTTTCCTACAGAGAAAGATTATACGCTGCCTTTTCCTACAGAGAAAGGTTATACACTGCCTTTCCCTATAGAAAAAGATTATCGCTGCCTTTTCCCACAGAAAGATTATACACGCTGCCTTTTCCTACAGAAAAGATTATACGCTGCCTTTTCCTACAGAAAAAGGTTTATACAGAGAAAGATTATACACTGCCTTTCCTACAGAAAAAGATTATGCTGCCTTTTCCTACAGAAAAAGATTATACACTGCCTTTTCCTACAGAAAACATTATACGCTGCCTTTTTCCTACAGAGAAATATACACACTGCCTTTTCCTACAGAAAAAGATTATACACTGCCTTTTCCTACAGAGAAAGATTATACACTGCCTTTTCTACAGAGAAAGATTATACACTGCCTTTTCCTTTTGTGTATCAGAAAAAGATTATCGCTGCCTTTTCCTTTACAGAGAAAGATTATATGCTGCCTTTTCCTTACAGAAAAAGATTATACATCTGCCTTTTCCTGCAGAGAAAGATTATATGCTGACTTTTCCTACAGAGAAAGATTATACACTGCCTTTTCCTACAGAAAAGATTATACACTGCCTTTTCCCTACAGAGAAAGATTATACACTGCCTTTCCTGCAGAGAAAGATTATATGCTGCATTTTCTACAGAAAAAGATTATACACTGCCTTTTCCTACAGAAAAGATTATACGCTGCCTTTGCCTTTTCCTACAGAGAAAGGTTATACACTGCCTTTTCCCTACAGAAAAAGATTATACGCTTTGCCTTTTCCTACAGAAGATTATACTGAAAAGATTATACACTGCCTTTTCCTACAGAGAAAGATTATACGCTGCCTTTCCTACAGAAAAGATTATACACTGCCTTTTCCTACAGAGAAAGATTATACACTGCCTTTTCCTACAGAGAAAGATTATACACTGCCTTTCCTACAGAGAAAGGTTATACACTGCCTTTCCTGCAGAAAAGAGTTATACACTGCCTTTTCCTACAGAAAAAGATTATACACTGCCTTCCCCTGCAGAAAAAGATTATACACTGCCTTCCTACAGAAAAAGATTATACGCTGCCTTTCCCCTACAGAGAAAGGTTATATGCTGCATTTCCTACAGAAAAAGATTATACACTGCCTTTTCCTACAGAAAAAGATTATACGCTGCCTTTTCCCTGCAGAGAGAAGATTTCGCTGCCTTTTCCTAGAGAAAAGATTATACGCTGCCTATTCCTACAGAAAAAGATTATACATGCCTTTCCTACAGAGAAAGTACCTTTTCCTACAGAAAGATTATACAGGCCTTTCCTACAGAAAAAGATTATACGCTGCCTTTTCCTACAGAAAAAGATTATACGCTGCCTTTTCCTACAGAAAAGCAGAAAAGATTATACACTGCCTTTTCCTACAGAAAAGATTTACGCTGCCTTTTACAGAAAAGATTATCACTACTTTTCCTACAGAAAAAGATTATACGCTGCCTTTTCCTACAGAGAAAGATTATACACTGCCTTTTCCTACAGAAAAAGATTATACGCTGCCTTTTCCTACAGAAAAGATTATACGCTGCCTTTTCCTACAGAGAAAGATTATATGCTGCCTTTTCCTACAGAAAAAGATTATACACTGCCTTTTCCTACAGAAAAAGATTATACACTGCCTTTCCTACAGAGAAAAGATTATACGCTGCCTTTTCCTACAGAGAAACATTATATGCTGCCTTTCCTACAGAAAAAGATTATACACTGCCTTTTCCTACAGAAAAAGATTATACACTGCCTTTTCCTACAGAAAAAGATTATACGCTGCCTTTTCCTACAGAGAAAAGTTATACACTGCCTTTTCCACAGAGAAAGATTATACACTCACCCTTTCCTACAGAAAAAGATTATACACTGCCTTTCCTACAGAAAAAAAGATTTATACACTACCTTTTCCTACAGAGGAAAGTACAGCCTTTTCCTACAAAGATTATACACTGCCTTTTCCTGCAGAAAAAGATTATACAGCTGCCTTTTCCACAGAAAAGATTATACACTGCCTTTTCCTACAGAAATAGATTATACACTGCCTTTTCCTACAGAAAAAAAGATTATCACTGCCTTTCCTACAGAAAAGATTATCGCTGCCTTTTCCTACAGAAAAAGATTATACGCTGCCTTTCCTGCAGAGAAAGATTATACGCTGCCTTTCCTACAGAAAAAGATTATACGCTGCCTTTTCCTACAGAGAAAGAGTTATAGTTGACTTTTCCACAGAAAAAGATTATACGCTGCCTTTTCCTACAGAGAAAGATTATACACTGCCTATTCCTACACACTGCCTTTTCCTACAGAGAAAGATTATATGCTGCATTTTCCTACAGAGAAAGGTTATACACTGCCTTTTCCTACAGAAAAAGATTACACGCTGCCTTTTCCTATGAGAAAGGCCTTTTAAAAGATTATCGCTGCCTTTCCAACAGAAAAAGATTATACGCTGCCTTTTCCTACACAGAAAGGTTATATGCTGCCTTTTCCTACAGAAAAAGATTATACACTGCCTTTTCCTACAGAAAAAGATTATACACTGCCTTTCCTACAGAAAAAGATTATACACTGCCTTTCCTACAGAAAAAGATTATACGCTGCCTTTTCCTACAGAGAAAGGTTATATGCTGCCTTTTCCTACAGAGAAAGATTATACGCTGCCTTTCCTACACAAAAAGATTATACGCTGCCTTTTCCTACAGAGAAAGATTATTATGCCTTTTCCTACAGAAAAGATTATACGCTGCCTTTCCTACAGAGAAAGATTATATGCCTTTTCCTACAGAAAAAGATTATACGCTGCCTTTTTCCTACAGAGAAAGATTATACGCCTGCCTTTTCACCTACAGAGAAAGATTATACGCTGCCTTTTCCTACAGAGAAATATTATATGCTGCCTTTCCTACAGAAAAGATTATACACTGCCTTTCCTGAAAAGATTATACACTGCCTTTTTCCTACTGAGAAAAGATTATACAGCTGCCTTTTTCCTACAGAAAAAGATTATACGCTGCCTTTCCTACAGAAAAGATTATACGCTGCCTTTTCCTACAAAAAGATTATACACTGCCTTTTCTACAGAGAAAGATTATAGACACCTTTTCCTACAGAAAAGATTATACGCTGCCTTTTCCTACAGAAAAGATTATCGCTGCCTTTCTACATCCTAAAAAAAGATTATACGCTGCCTTTTCCTACAGAGAAAGATTATACAGAAAAGATTATCGCTGCCTTTTCCTACAGAGAAAGATCATACACTGCCTTTTCCTACAGAGAAAGATTATATGCTGCCTTTTCCTACTGAGAGAAAGATCATACAGCTGCCTTTTCTTACAGAGAAAGATTACAGCTGCCTTTTCCTACAGAGAAAGGTTATACGCTGCCTTTTCCTACAGAAAAAGATTATACTCTGCCTTTTCCTACAGAAGAAAGATTATACGCTGCCTTTCCTGGATTATCGCTGCCTTTCCTACAGAGAAAGGTTATATGCTGAGAAAAGATTATACACTGCCTTTTCCTACAGAGAAAGATTATACGCTGCCTTTCCTACAGAGAAAGATTATCACATGCCTTCCTACAGAGAAAGATTATACTCTGCCTTTTTCCTACAGAGAAAGATCATACACTGCCTTTTCACACAGAAAAAGATTATATGCTGCCTTTTCCTACTGAAAAAGATCATACACTGCCTTTTCCTACAGAAAAGATTATACTCTGCCTTTTCCACAGAAAAAGATTATACGCTGCCTTTTCCTACAGAAAAAGGTTATACTCTGCTACAGAGAAGATTATACTCTGCCTTTTCCTACAGAGAAAGATTATACTCTGCCTTTTCCTACAGAAAAAGATTATACGCTGCCTTTTCCACAGAGAAAGATTATACACTGCCTTTTCCTACAGAGAAAGATTATACTCTGCCTTTTCCTACAGAAAAGATTATACGCTGCCTTTTCCTACAGAAAAAGATTATACGCCTTTTCCTACAGAAAAGATTATCGCTGCCTTTCCTACAGAAAAGATTATACGCTGCCTTTTCCTACAGAAAAGGTTATATTTCTTTTCACCACAGAAAAGAGTATGCACTGCCTTTTCCTACAGAAAAAGATTATACGCTGCTCTTTCCACAGAGAAAGATTATACGCTTTTTCCTACAGAAAAGTTTATATGCCTTTTCCTACAGAAAAAGATTATACACTGCCTTTTCCTACAGAAAAAGATTATACGCTGCCTTTCTACAGAAAAAGATTATACGCTGCCTTTCCTACAGAAAAGTTATATGCCTTTCCACAGAAAAAGATTAACCTTTTTCTACAGAAAAAGATTATACGCTGCCTTTCCTAAAGAGAAAGATTATATGCTGCCTTTCCTACAGAAAAAGATTATACATGCCTTTCCTAAAGAGAAAGATTATACACTGCCTTCCTACAGAAAAAGATTATACACTGCCTTTTCCTACAGAAAAGGTTATACACTGCCTTTCCTACAGAAAAAGATTATACACTGCCTTTTCCTACAGAAAAAGATTATACGCTGCCTTTTCTACAGAAAAAGATTATACACTGCCTTTTCCTACAGAAAAAGATTTATCGCTGCCTTCCTACAGAGAAAAAGATTATACGCCCTGCCTTTCCTACAGAGAAAGATTATACGCTGCCTTTCCTACAGAAAAAGATTATACGCTGCCTTTTCCTACAGAAAAAGATTACTACCAACTGCCTTTCCTACAGAAAAGATTATACACTGCCTTTCCTACAGAGAAAGGTTATATGCTGCCTTTCCTATAGAAAAAAGACGCTGCCTTTTCCTGCAGAAGCTGCCTTTTCCTATAGAAAAAGATTATCGCTGCCTTTTCCTACAGAAAAAGATTATCGCTGCCTTTCTACAGAGAAAGATTATCACTGCCTTTTCCCTACAGAGAAAGATTATACACTGCCTTTTTTCTACAGAAAAGATTATACGCTGCCTTTTCCTACAGAAAAAGATTATCATGCCTTTCCTACAGAAAAAGATTATCGCTGCCTTTTCCTACAGAAAAGATTATACGCTGCCTTTTCCTACAGAAAAGATTATACACTGCCTTTTCCTACAGAAATAGATTATACACTGCCTTTTCCTACAGAAAAAGATTATACACTGCCTTTTTCCTACAGAAAAGATTAACGCTGCCTTTCCTACAGAAAAAGATTAGCTGCCTTTTCCTACAGAAAGGTTATTCAACTTTTCCTACAGAAAAAGATTATACGCTGCCTTTTCCTACAGAGAAAGGTTATATGCTGCCTTTTCCTACAGAAAAAGATTATACGCTGCCTTTTCCTACAGAGAAAGATTATACACTGCCTATTCCTACAGAGAAAGATTATACACTGCCTTTTCCTACAGAAAAGATTATACGCTGCATTTTCCTGTAGAGAAAGATTATACACTGCCTTTTCCTACAGAAAAGATTATACACTGCCTTTTCCTACAGAGAAAGATTATATGGTTATCACACTACCTTTTCCTACAGAAAAGATTATACGCTGCCTTTTCCTACAGAGAAAAGGTTAGTGCTGCCTATTCCTACAGAAAAAGATTATACACTGCCTTTTCCTACAGAGAAAGATTATACACTGCCTATTCTTTACAGAGAAAGATTATACACTGCCTTTTCTCCCTTTACAGAAAAGATTATATGTGCTGCCTTTCTACAGAGAAAGATTATACACTGCCTTTTCCTACAGAAAAGACATACACTGCCTTTCCACAGAGAAAGATTATACACTGCCTTTCCACAGAGAAAGATTACACCTTTCCTACAGAAAAGATTATAGCAAGGCCTGCCTTTCCTACAGAGAAAAGATTATACGCTGCCTTTTCCTACAGAGAAAGATTATACGCTGCCTTTTCCTACAGAGAAAGATTATACGCTGCCTTTTCCTACAGAAAAAGATTATCGCTGCCTTTTTTCTACAGAAAAAGGTTATACTTGCTGCCTTTTCCTACAGAAAAGATTATACGCTGCCTTTTCCTACAGAGAAAGATTATACTCTGCCTTTTCCCAGAGAAAGATTATACACTGCCTTTTCCTACAGAGAAAGATTATATGCTGCCTTTTCCTACAGAAAAAGATTATACACTGCCTTTTCCTTACAGAAAAAGATTATACGCTGCCTTTTCCTACAGAGAAAGGTTATACGCTACCTTTTCCTTTACACAGAGAAAGATTATACGCCTTTTCCTACAGAGAAAGATTATACACTGCCTTTTCCTACAGAGAAAGATTATACACTGCCTTTTCCTACAGAGAAAAAGGTTATACACTGCCTTTTCCTACAGAGAAAGTTGCCTTTTTACAGAAAAAGATTATCTGCCTTTCCTACAGAGAAAGATTATACGCTGCCTTTTCCTACAGAGAAAGATTATACTCTGCCTTTTCCTACAGAGAAAGATTATACGCTGCCTTTTCCTACAGAGAAAGATTATACGCTGCCTTTTTCCAAGAGGAAAGATTATACGCTGCCTTTTCCTACAGAGAAAGATTATACGCTGCCTTTTCCTACAGAAAAAGATTATACGCTGCCTTTTCCTACAGAGAAAGATTATACGCTGCCTTTTCCTACAGAGAAAGATTATACGCTGCCTTTTCCTACAGAGAAAGGTTATATGCTGCCTTTTCCTACAGAAAAAGATTATACACTGCCTTTTCCTACAGAGAAAGATTATACGCTGCATTTTCCTACTGAGAAAGATCATACACTGCCTTTTCCTACAGAAAAAGATTATACGCTGCCTTTTCCTACAGAGAAAGGTTATATGCTGCCTTTTCCTACAGAAAAAGATTATACGCTGCCTTTTCCTACAGAGAAAGATTATGATTTTTCCTACAGAAAAAGATTATACGCTGCCTTTCCTACAGAAAGATTATACACTGCCCTTTTCCTACAGAGAAAGATTATACTGAGAAAGCTGCCTTTACCTACAGAGAAAGATTATATGCTTTTTCCTACAGAGAAAGATTATACACTGCCTTTTTCCTACAGAGAAAGATTATACTCTGCCTTTTCCTACAGGAAGGTTATACGCTGCCTTTTCCTACAGAGGATTATACACTGCCTTTTCCTACAGAAAGATTATACTCTCCTGCCTTTTCCTGCAGAAAGATTATAAGCCTGCCTTTTCCTACAGAGAATTAGACTGCCTTTTCTAAGGAAAGAGCTGCACTTCCTACAGAGAAAGATTATACACTGCCACTCTACAGAGAAAGATTATACAGAGGGACTGCCTTTTCCTACAGAGAAAGATTATGCGCTGCCTTTCCTGAGAAGATTATCAGCTGCCCTTTCCACACAGAGAAAGATTATACACTGCCTTCCTACAGAGAAAGATTATACTCTGCCTTTTCCTACAGAGAAAGATTATACACTGCCTTTTCCTACAGAGAAAGATTATACGCTGCCTTTTCCTACAGAGAAAGATTATACGCTGCCTTTTCCTACAGAGAAAGATTATACGCTGCCTTTTCCTACAGAGAAAGATTATACGCTGCCTTTTCCTACTGAGAAAGATCATACTCTGCCTTTTCCTACAGAGAAAGATTATAAGCTGCCTTTTCCTACAGAGAAAGATTATACGCTGCCTTTTCCTACAGAGAAAGATCATACGCGCCTTTTCCTACAGAGAAAGACTTTTCCTACAGAGAAAAGATTATTGCCTTTCCTACAGAGAAAGATTATATGCTGCCTTTTCCTACAGAGAAAGATTATACGCTGCCTTTTCCTACAGAAAAGATTATACGCTGCCTTTTCCTACAGAGAAAGATTATACTGCTGCCTTTTCCTACAGAGAAAGATTATCATCCTACAGAGAAAGCTGCCTTTTCCTACAGAGAAAGATTATACGCTGCCTTTTCCTACAGAAAAGATTATACGCTGCCTTTTCCTACAGAGAAAAAGATTATACTGCCTTTTCCTACAGAAATGCTGCCTTTTCCTACAGAGAAAGATTATACACTGCCTTTTCCTACAGAAAGATTAAAGCTGCCCTTTCCTACAGAGAAAGATTATACTTTTCCTACAGAGAAAGATTATAAGAGAAAGATTATACACTGCCTTTTCCTACAGAGAAAGATTATACGCTGCCTTTTCCTACAGAGAAAGATTATACGCTGCCTTTTCCTACAGAGAAAGATTATACGCTGCCTTTTCCTACAGAGAAAGATTATACTCTGCCTTTTCCTACAGAGAAAGATTATACGCTGCCTTTTCCAGAGAAAGATTACAGAGAAAGATTATACGCTGCCTTTTCCTACAGAAAAAGATTATACGCTGCCTTTTCCTACAGAGAAAGATCTTTTCCTACAGAAAAGATCATACACGCTGCCTTTCCTACAGAGAAAGATTATACTTTCCTGCCAGAGAAAGATTTTTCCTACTACAGAGAAAGATTATACACTGCCTTTTCCTACAGAAAGATTATACACTGCCTTTTCCTACAGAGAAAGATTATACACTGCCTTTTCCTACAGAGAAAGATTATACTCTGCCTTTTCCTACAGAGAAAGATTATACGCTGCCTTTTCCTACAGAGAAAGATTCCTACAGAAAAAGATTATACGCTGCCTTTTCCTACAGAAAAAGATTATACGCTGCCTTTTCCTACAGAGAAAGATTATACTCTGCCTTTTCCTACAGAGAAAGATTAAGCCTTTTGCCTTTTCCTACAGAGAAAAGATTATACGCTGCCTTTTCCTACAGAGAAAGATTATACACTGCCTTTTCCTACAGAGAAAGATTATACGCTTGCCTTTTCCTACATGCTGCTGCAGAAAGATTATACTTTTCCTACAGAAAAGATTATACACTGCCTTTTCCTACAGAGAAAGATTATACTGCCTTTGCCTTTTCCTCCTACAGAGAAAGATTATACGCTGCCTTTTCCTACAGAGAAAGATTATACTCTGCCTTTTCCTACAGAGAAAGATTATACACTGCCTTTCCTACAGAAAAGATTATACGCTGCCTTTTCCTACAGAGAAAGATTATACAGAGAAAGATTATACAGAAAAAGCTGCCTTTTCCTACAGAAAGAAAGAAAGATTATACGCTGCATTTTCCTACAGAAAAAGATTATACGCTGCCTTTTCCTACAGAAAAGATTATACGCTGCCTTTTCCTACAGAGAAAGATTATACGCTGCCTTTTCCTACAGAAAAAGATTATACGCTGCCTTTTCCTACAGAGAAAGATTATACGCTGCCTTTTCCTACAGAAAAGATTATACGCTGCCTTTTCCTACAGAGAAAGATTATACACTGCCTTTTCCTACAGAAAAAGATTATACGCTGCCTTTTCCTACAGAAAAAGATTATATTGCCTTTTCCTACAGAAAAAGATTATGCCTTTTCCAGACAAAGAAAGATTATATGCTGCCTTTTCCACAGACGCTGATTTTTCTTTCCTACAGAAAAAGATTATACGCTGCCTTTTCCTACACTGCCTTTTCCTACAGAGAAAGATTATACACTGCCTTTTCTACAGAAAAAGATTATACTACAGAGAAAGCTGCCTTTTCCTACAGAAAAAGATTATTATACGCTGCCTTTTCCTACAGAAAAGATTATACACTGCCTTTTCCTACAGAGAAAGATTATACACTGCCTTTTCCTACAGAGAAAGATTATACACTGCCTTTCCCAGAGAAAGATTTTTCCTACAGAAAAAGATTATACGCTGCCTTTCCTACTGCCTTTTCCTACAGAAAAAGATTATACACTGCCTTTTCCCTTTTCCTACAGAGAAAGATTATACACTGCCTTTTCCTACAGAAAAAGATTATACACTGCCTTTTCCTACAGAGAAAGATTATACACTGCCTTTCCTGCCTTTTCCTACAGACAGAAAAAGATTATACGCTGCCTTTTCCTACAGAAAAAGATTATACGCTGCCTTTTCCTACAGAGAAAAGATTAAAGATTATTACTGCCTTTTCCTACAGAAAAAGATTATATGCTGCCTTTTCCTACAGAGAAAAAATTATACGCTGCCTTTTCCTACAGAAAAGATTATACACTGCCTTTTCCTACAGAAAAGATTATACGCTGCCTTTTCCTACAGAGAAAGATTATACGCTGCCTTTTCCTACAGAAAAAGATTATACACTGCCTTTTCCTACAGAGAAAGATTATACACTGCCTTTTCCTACAGAAAAAGATTATACACTGCCTTTTCCTACAGAAAAAGATTACACTGCCTTTTCCTACAGAGAAAGATTATGCCTTTTTCCTACAGAGAAAAACGCTGCCTTTCCTACAGAAAAAGATTATACGCTGCCTTTTCCTACAGAGAAAGATTATACACTGCCTTTTCCTACAGAAAAAGATTATACGCTGCCTTTTCCTACAGAGAAAGATTATACGCTGCCTTTTCCGCTCTGCCTTTTCCTACAGAGAAAGATTATATGCTGCCTTTTCTACAGAGAAAGATTATACACTGCCTTTTCCTACACAGAAAAGATTATACGCTGCCTTTCCTACAGAGAAAGGTTATATGCTGCCTTTTCCTACAGAAAAAGATTATACGCTGCCTTTCCTACAGAGAAAGATTATACGCTGCCTTTTCCTACAGAGAAAGGTTATACGCTGCCTTTTCCTACAGAAAAAGATTATACACTGCCTTTTTCCTACAGAGAAAGATTATACGCTGCCTTTTCCTACAGAAAAAGATTATACGCTGCCTTTCCTACAGAGAAAAGATTATAACGCTGCCCTTTCCTACAGAAAAGATTATACACTGCCTTTCCTACAGAAAAGATTATACGCTGCCTTTTCCTACAGAAAAAGATTATACGCTGCCTTTTCCTACAGAGAAAGATTATACGCTGCCTTTCCTACAGAAAAAGATTATACGCTGCCTTTTCCTACAGAGAAAGATTATACACTGCCTTTTCCTACAGAGAAAAGATTATACGCTGCCTTTCCTACAGAAAAAGATTTTCCTTTACAGAGAAAGATTATATGCTGCCTTTTCCTACAGAAAAAGATTATACAGCTGCCTTTCCTACAGAAAAGATTATACGCTGCCTTTTCCTACAGAAAAAGATTATACGCTGCCTTTTCCTACAGAAAAAGAACACTGCCTTTTCCTACAGAAAAGATTATACACTGCCTTTTCCTACAGAAAGATTATACACTGCCTTTCCTACAGAGAAAGATTATACGCTGCCTTTTCCTACAGAGAAAGATTATACGCTGCCTTTTCCTACAGAGAAAGATTATACGCTGCCTTTTCCTACACAGAAAAGATTATACGCTGCCTTTTCTACAGAAAAAGATTATACGCTGCCTTTTCCTACAGAAAAGATTATACACTGCCTTTTCCTACAGAAAAAGATTATACACTGCCTTTCCTTTCCTACAGAGAAAGATTATACTGCTGCCTTTTCCTACAGAGAAAGATTATACGCTGCCTGCCTTTCCTACAGAGAAAGATTATACGCTGCCTTTTCCTACAGAGAAAGATTATACACTGCCTTTTCCTACAGAAAAAGATTATACTCTGCCTTTTCCTACAGAGAAAGATTATACAGAGAAAAGATTATACACTGCCTTTTCCTACAGAGAAAGATTATACGCTGCCTTTTCCTACAGAGAAAGATTATACACTGCCTTTTCCTACAGAGAAAGATTATACGCTGCCTTTTCCTACAGAGAAAGATTATATGCCTTTCCTACAGAGAAAGCTGCCTTTTCCTACAGAGAAAGATTATACTGCCTTTTCCTACAGAGAAAGATTATACACTGCCTTTTCCTACAGAGAAAGATTATACGCTGCCTTTTCCTACAGAGAAAGATTATACGCTGCCTTTTCCTACAGAAAAAGATTATACGCTGCCTTTTCCTACAGAAAAAGATTATACGCTGCCTTTCCTAGAGAAAAAGATTATACGCTGCCTTTTCCTACAGAGAAAGTTTATATGCTGCCTTTTCCTACAGAAAAAGATTATACACTGCCTTTTCCTACAGAAAAAGATTATACGCTGCCTTTCCTACAGAAAAAGATTATACGCTGCCTTTTCCTACAGAGAAAGGTTATATGCTGCCTTTTCCTACAGAAAAAGATTATACGCTGCCTTTTCCTACAGAAAAAGATTATACGCTGCCTTTTCCTACAGAAAAAGATTATACGCTGCCTTTCCTAAAGAGAAAGATTATACACTGCCTTTCCTACAGAAAAAGATTATACGCTGCCTTTTCCTACAGAGAAAGGTTATATGCTGCCTTTTCCTACAGAAAAAGATTATACACTGCCTTTTCCTACAGAAAAAGATTATACACTGCCTTTTCCTACAGAAAAAGATTATACGCCATTCTTCCTACAGAGGAAAGTTGCCTTTCCTACAGAGGACAGTTGCTCTTTCCACAGAGTGGAAGGTTATATGCATGCCTTTTCCTACAGGGGAAGGTTATACGCTGCCTTTCCCACAGAGAAAGATTATACGCTGCCTTTCCTAACACAGGAAAGTTGCCTTTTCCCTACAGAGGAAGGTTATAAGCACTGCCTTTCCTGCTAGGGAAGGTTATAATATTGCCTTTTCCTACAGAGAAAGTTGCTATAGCTGGCTGGGCTCTTTTCCTACAGAGAGAAAAGTTATACGCTGCCTTTCCTACAGAAAGGTTATACGCGTCTTCTTCCTAAAGAGAAAGATTATACGCCGTCTTTTCCTAACAGAGAAAGGATACGCTGCCTTTCCACAGAGGAAAGTTGCCTTTTCCTACAGAAAAGTCCCTACAGAGGAAAGTTGCCTTTTCCTACAGAGAAAGGTTATACGCTGCCTTTTCCCACAGAGAAAGGCAGAGGAAGTTATACGCTGCCTTTTCCTACAGAGAAAGGTAATACGCTGCCTTTCCACAGAGAAAGATTTACACTGCCTTTCCTAAAGGGAAAGATTATACGCCAGTTTTTCCTACAGAGAAAGGTTATACGCTGCCTTTTCCTACAGAGAAAGATTATACGCTGCCTTTCCACAGAGAAAGATTTATACACTGCCTTTTCCTACAGAAAGATTATACACTGCCTTTCTCCTAACAGAGAAAGATTATACGCCTGCCTTTCCTACAGAGGAAGGTTATACGCTGCCTTTTCCTACAGAGAAAGATTATATGCTGCCTATTCCACAGAGGAAGGTTATACACTGCCTTTTATACAGAGGAAAGCCTTTTCCTACAGAGAAAGGTTATATGCTGCCTTTTCCTACAGAGAAAGATTATACACTGCCTTTTCCTACAGAGAAAGATTATTGCCTTTTCCTACAGAGGAAGATTATATGCCTTTTCCTACAGAGAAAGATTATATGCTGCTCTTTTTCCTACAGAGGAAGGCTATTGCCTTTCCTACAGAGGAAAGCTGTTCTTCCTACAGAGGAAGGTTATATTACGCCTTTCCCTACAGGAAGGTTATACGCTGCCCTATTCCCACAGAGAAAGATTATACGCTGCCTTTTCCTACAGAGGAAAGTTGATTTTCCTACAGGGAAAGATTATACGCTGCCTTTTCCTACATAGAAAGTTGTTTTTTCCAAAGAGAAAAGATTATACGCTGCCTTTCCTACAGAGGAAAGTTGATTTTCCTACAGAGAAAGATTATACGCCTGCCTTCTTTTCAGACAGAGGAAATTTGATTTTTCCTACAGAGGAAGGTTATACACTACTGTTTTTCCTACATAGTGAAAGTTGCCTTTTCCTACAGAGAAAGATTATATGCAGCCTTTCCTACAGAGGAAAGTTATATGTCAGTCATTCCTACAGAGAAAGGTTATACGCTGCCTTTTCCTACAGAGGAAAGTTGATTTTCCTACAGAGGAAGGTTATACGCTGCCTTTTCCTACATAGGAAAGTTGCCTTTTCCTACAGAGAAAGATTATATCGCTGCCTTTTCCTACAGAGAAAGATTATAGCTGCCTTTTCCTATGAGAAAGATTATACAAGTCGCCTTTCCTAAGAGAAAGATTATACACTGCCTTTTCCTACAGAGAAAGATTATACGCTGTCTTTTCCTGCCTTTTCTACACACAGAGGACAGCACTCCTTTTCCTACAGAGGAAGTTGCTATACGCTGCCTTTTCCTACAGAGGAAGGTTATACGCTGCCTTTTCCTACAGAGAAAGATTATACGCTGCCTATTCCACACAGGAAAGTTGCCTTTTCCACAGGGTTATACACTGCCTTTTCCTAGGAAGATAATGCTGATTTTCCTACAGAGAAAAGGTTATGAGGCCACTGCCTTTTCCTACAGAGATAGGTACGCTGCCTTTTCCTACAGAGAAAGATTTATACGCTGCCTTTTCCTAAAGAGAAAGATTATTCCTTTTTCCTACAGAGAAAGATTATACACTGCTCTTTTCCTACAGAGAAAGGTTATTGATTTTCCTACAGAGAAGGTTAGTTATACGCTGCCTTTTCCTACAGAGAAAGGTTATACGTTGCCTTTTCCTACAGAGAAAGGTTATACATTGCCTTTACCTACAGAGAAAGTTGATACACTGCCTTTTCCTACAGAGAGTTGTTATACGCTGCCTTTCCTACAGAGAAAAGTTGATTTTCCCACAGAGAAAGATTATACGCTTGCCTTTCCACCCACAGAGAAAAGTTGCCTTTTCCTACAGAGAAAGATTATACACTGCCTTTTTCCTACAGAGAAAGATTATACGCTGCCTTTTCCTACAGAGAAAGATTGTACGCTGGCCTTTTCCTAAGAGAAAGATTATACACTGCCTTTTCCTACAGAGAAAGATTATACGCTGCCTTTTCCTACAGAGAAAGATTATACGCTGCCTTTTCCTACAGAGAAAGATTATACACTGCCTTTTTCCCACAGAGAAAGATTATACGCTGCCTTTCCTTTCCTCCCTAGAGAGAAAGATTATACGCTGCCTTTCCTACAGAGAAAGATTATGGGCTCTTTCCTACAGAGAGGAAAGTTGCCTTTTCCTACAGAGGAAAGCTGCCTTTCCTTTACAGGGGAAGGTTATAATATTGCCTCTTCTCCACAGGGGAAGGTTATACGCTGCCTTTTCCTAAAGGGAAGATTATACGCTGCCTTTCCTACAGAGAAAGATTATACGCTGCCTTTTTCCTACAGAGAAAGATTGACGCTGCCTTTTCCTACAGAGAAAATTATACGCTGCTTTTCCTAAAGGGAAAGATTATACGCTACCTTTTCCTAGAGAGGAAAGCTGCCTTTTCCTACAGAGAAAAAAATTATACGCTGCCTTTTCGTACAGAGGAAATTTGCCTTTTCCCACAGAGTGAAGGTTATACGCTGCCTTTCCCAGTGAAAGATTATGCTGCTTTTCCTTACAGAGAAAGGTTATATGCTGCCTTTTCCTACAGAGGAAGGTTATATGCTGCCCATTCCACAGAGAAAGATTATACACTGCCTCTTTCCTACAGAGGAAAGTTGCCTTTCCTACAGAGAAAGATTATATGCTGCCTCTTCTACAGAGAAAGCGCTGATTTTCCACAGAGAAAGATTATACACTGCCTTTCCTACAGAGGAAAGTTGTCTTTTCCTACAGAGGAAGGTTATACGCTGTTTTTCCTACACAGAGGAAGGTTATATGTTGCCTTTCCCTACAGAGGAAGAGACAAGCTGCCTTTTCCTACAGAGGAAGATTATATGCTGCTTTTCCTACAGAGGAAAGTTGTTTTTCCTACAGAGTGAAGTTATATACTGCCTTTCCCTACAGGGGAAGGTTATACTCTGCCTTTTCTACATAGGTTATAGTTGCCTTTTCCTACAGAGGAAAGTTGGTACAGAGATTACACGCTGCCTTTTCCTACAGGGAAAGATTATACACTGCCTTTTCCTACAGAGAAAGGTTATACGCTGCCTTTTCCTACAGAGAGGAAAGTTGATTTTCCTACAGAGAAAGATTATACTTCTGCATTTTCCTACAGAGGAAAGATTTGATTTTCCTACAGAGAAAGATTATACGCTGCCTTTTCCTACATAGGAAAGTTGATTTTCCTACAGAGAAAGATTATACGCTGCCTTTTCCTACAGAGGAAAGTTGATTTTCCTACAGAGAAAGATTATACGCTGCCTTTTTCCTACATAGGTGTTGCCTTTTCCTACAGAGAAGATTATACGCTGCCTTTCCTACAGAGAAAGATTATAGTTGCCTTCCTACAGAGAAAGATTATTGCCTTTTCCTACAGAGAAAGATTATACACTGCCTTTTCCTACTGAAAGGTTATACACTGCCTTTTCCTAACAGAAAGGTTATACACTGCCTTTTCCTACAGAGAAAGATTATACACTGCCCTTTCCTACAGAGAAAGATTAAGTTGCCTTTTCCTACAGAGGAAAGATTATACGCTGCCTTTTCCTACAGAGAAAGATTATACTCTGCCTTTTCCTACAGAGAAAGATTATAGTCTGCCTTTTCCTACAGAGAAAGATTATACGCTGCCTTTCCTACAGAGAAAGATTATACTCTGCCTTTTCCTACAGAGAAAGATTATACTCTGCCTTTTCCTACAGAGGAAAAGGTTTAAGCTGCCTTTTCACTACAGGGAAGGTTATACTCTGCCTTTTCCTACAGAGAAAGGTGATACTCTGCCTTTCCTAAAGAGAAAGATTATACTCTGCCTTTTCCTACAGAGAAAGATTATACTCTGCCTTTTCCTACAGAGAAAGATTATACTCTGCCTTTTCCTACTGAGAAAGATTAATTCTGCCTTTTCCACAGAGAAAAGATCATACACTGCCTTTTCCTACAGAGGATTAAGCTGCCTTTTCCTACAGAGAAAGATTATACTCTGCCTTTTCCTACATAGAGAAAGTTGCCTTTTCCCACAGAGAAAGATTATACTTGCCTTTTCCTACAGAGAAAGATTATACGCTGCCTTTTTCCTACAGAGGGAAAGCTGCCTTTTCCTACCTACAGAGGAAAGTTACCTTTCCCTACAGAGAAAGATTATACTCTGCCTTTTCCTACTGAGGAAAAGTTGCCTTTTCCTACAGAGGAAGGTTATATGCTGCCTTTCCTACAGAGGAGTTGATTTTCTACAGAGAAAGATTATACGCTGCCTTTTCCTACAGGGAAAGGTTATTGCCTTTTCCTACAGAGAAGATTATACACTGCCTTTTCCTACAGAGAAGATTATACGCTGCCTTTTCCTACAGAGAAGATTATCGCTGCCTTTTTCACTACAGAGAAAGATTGCGCTGCCTTTCTACAGAGAAAGATTATACACTGCCTTTTCCTACAGAGGAAAGATTATACGCTGCCTTTCCTCAGGAAAAGATTATACACTGCCTTTTCCTACAGAGAAAGATTATACAGCTGCCTTTCCTATAGAGAAAGGTTATACTCTGGCCTTTCCTTTCCTACAGAGAAAGATTATACACTGCCTTTTCCTACAGAGAAAGATTATACACTGCCTTTCCTACAGAGAAAGATTATAGTCTGCCTTTTCCTACAGAGTGAAAGATTATCATGCCTTTTCCTACAGAGAAAGATTATACTGCCTTTTCCTACAGAAAGATTATACGCTGCCTTTTCCTACAGAGAAATTGGGTTTACCTGCCTTTTCCTACAGAGAAAGATTATACTCTGCCTTTTCCTACAGAGAAAGATTATACTCTGCCTTTTCCTACAGAGAAAGATTATACTCTGCCTTTTCCTACTGAGAAAGATTATACTCTGCCTTTTCCTACAGAGAAAGATTATACGCTGCCTTTTCCTACTGAGAAAAGATTGCCTTTTCCTACAGAGAAAGATTATGCTCTTTTCCTACAGAAAAGATCATACACTGCCTTTCCTCACAGAGAAAGATTATACGCTGATTTTTTCTCCTACAGAGAAAGATTATACTGCCTTTTCCTACAGAGAAAGATTATACACTGCCTTTTCCTACAGAGAAAAGATTATACGCTGCCTTTTCCTACAGAAGAAAGATTATACACTGCCTTTTCCTACAGAGAAAGATTATACTACCTTTTCCTACAGAAAAAGATTATACGCTGCCTTTCCTACAGAGAAAGATTATATCTGCCTTTTCCTACAGAAAAAGATTATACCTGCCTTTTCCTACAGAAAAGATTATACTCTGCCTTTTCCTACAGAAAGGGATTACGCTGCCTTTTCCTACAGAGAAGATTATACGCTGCCTTTTCCTACAGAGAAAGGTTATACACTGCCTTTTCCTACAGAAAAGATTATACACTGCCTTTTCCTACAGAAAAGATTATACGCTGCCTTTCCTACAGAGAAAGATTTTACGCTGCCTTTTCCTACAGAGAAAGATTATACTCTGCCTTTTCCTACAGAGAAAGATTATACGCTGCCTTTTCCTACTGAGAAAGATTATACCTGCCTTTTCCTACAGAGAAAGATTATAAGCTGCCTTTTCCTACAGAAAAGATTATGCCTTTTCCTACAGAAAAAGATTATACGCTGCCTTTTCCTACAGAGAAAAGATTATACGCTGCCTTTTCAACAGAAAAAGATTATACGCTGCCTTTTCCTACAGAAAAAGATTATACGCTGCCTTTTCCTACAGAAAGATTATACGCTGCCTTTTCCTACAGAAAAAAGATTATACGCTGCCTTTTCTACAGAGAAAAGATTATACACTGCCTTTTCCTACAGAAAAGATTATACACTGCCTTTTCCTACAGAGAAAGATTATACACTGCCTTTTCCTACAGAGAAAGATTATACAGCTGCCTTTTCCTACAGAAAAAGATTATACACTGCCTTTTCCTACAGAAAAAGATTATACGCTGCCTTTTCCTACAGAAAAGATTATACACTGCCTTTTCCTACAGAAAAAGATTATACACTGTCTTTTCCTACAGAAAAAGATTATACACTGCCTTTCCTACAGAAAAGATTATACACTGCCTTTTCCTACAGAGAAAAGATTATACACTGCCTTTTCCTACAGAGAAAGATTATACGCTGCCTTTCCTACAGAGAAAGATTATACACTGCCTTTTCCTACAGAGAAAGATTATACGCTGCCTTTCCTACAGAAAAGATTATACGCTGCCTTTTCCTACAGAAAAGATTATACACTGCCTTTTCCTACAGAAAAGATTATAAGCTCCTTTTCCTAGAAAGAAAGATTATACACTGCCTTTTCCTACAGAAAAAGATTATACGCTGCCTTTTCCTACTGAAGAAAAAGATTATACACTGCCTTTTCCTACAGAGAAAGATTATACACTGCCTTTTCCTACAGAGAAGATTATACACTGCCTTTTCTACAGAGAAAAAGATTATACACTGCCTTTTCCTACAGAGAAAAGATTATACGCTGCCTTTTCCTACAGAAAAAGATTATACACTGCCTTTTCCTACAGAAAAAGATTATACGCTGCCTTTCCTACAGAAAGATTATACACTGCCTTTTCCTACACAAAAGATTATACACTGCCTTTTCCTACAGAAAAGATTATACACTGCCTTTTCCTACAGAAAAAGATTATACACTGCCTTTTCCTACAGAAAAAAAGATTATACGCTGCCTTTTCCTACAGAGAAAGATTATACACTGCCTTTTCCTACAGAGAAAGATTATACGCTGCCTTTTCCTACAGAGAAAGATTATCGCTGCCTTTTCCTACAGAAAAGATTATACACTGCCTTTTCCTACCACAGAAAAGATTATACACTGCCTTTTCCACAGAAAAAGATTATACGCTGCCTTTTCCTACAGAGAAAGATTATACGCTGCCTTTTCCTGCATTTTCCTACAGAGAAAGATTATACACTGCCTTTTTACAGAGAAAAATTATACACTGCCTTTTCCACAGAAAAAGATTATACACTGCCTTTTTCAGAAAAAGATTATACACTGCCTTTTCCTACAGAAAAAGATTATACGCTGCCTTTTCCTACAGAAAAAGATTATACACTGCCTTTTCCTACAGAAAAAGATTATATACGCTGCCTTTTCCTACAGAAAAAGATTATACACTGCCTTTTCTACAGAGAAAGATTATACACTGCCTTTTCCTACAAGAAAAGATTATACACTGCCTTTTCCTACAGAGAAAAGATTATACGCTGCCTTTTCCTACAGAGAAAGATTATACACTGCCTTTTTCCTACAGAAAAAGATTATACTGCCTTTCCTACAGAAAAAGATTATACGCTGCTTTTTCCTACAGAAAAGAGGTTATATGCTGCCTTTTCCTACAGAAAAAGATTATACACTGCCTTTTCCTACAGAAAAAGATTATACACTGCCTTTCCTACAGAAAAAGATTATACGCTGCCTTTTCCTACAGAAAGATTATACGCTGCCTTTTCCTATAAGACAAAAGATTATACGCTGCCTTTTCCTACAGAAAAGATTTATACTGCCTTTTCCTACAGAAAAGATTATACACTGCCTTTTCCTACAGAAAAGATTATACACTGCCTTTCCTACAGAGAAAGATTATACACTGCCTTTTCCTACAGAAAAAGATTATACACTGCCTTTTCCCTACAGAGAAAGATTATACGCTGCCTTTCCACAGAGAAAGATTATACGCTGCCTTTTCCTACAGAAAAAGATTATACGCTGCCTTTCCTACAGAAAAAGATTATACTGCACTACTGCCTTTCCTACAGAAAAAGATTATACACTGCCTTTTCCTACAGAAAAGATTATACACTGCCTTTTCCTACAGAAAAAGATTATACACTGCCTTTTCCTACAGAAAGGTTATATGCTGCCTTTTCCTACAGAGAAAGATTAAATGCCTTTTCCTACAGAAAGATTATATGCTGCCTTTTCCTACAGAAAAGATTATACTCTGCCTTTTCCTACAGAAAAAGATTATATGCTGCCTTTTCCTACAGAAAAGATTATACACTGCCTTTTCCTACAGAAAGATTATACGCTGCATTTTCCTACTGAAAAAGATTATACGCTGCCTTTTCCTACAGAGAAAGATTATATGCTGCCTTTTCCTACAGAAAAAGATTATACACTGCCTTTTCCTACAGAAAAAGATTGACGCTGCCTTTTCCTACAGAGAAAAAGATTATCGCTGCCTTTTCCTACAGAAAAAAGATTATATGCTGCCTTTTCCTACAGAAAAAGATTATCGCTGCCTTTCCTACAGAAAAAGATTATACACTGCCTTTTCCTACAGAGAAAAGATTATACACTGCCTTTCCTACAGAAAAGATTATACGCTGCCTTTTCCTACAGAGAAAGATTATACGCTGCCTTTCCTACAGAAAAAGATTATACGCTGCCTTTTCCTACAGAGAAAGATTATACACTGCCTTTTCCTACAGAAAAAGATTATACACTGCCTTTTCCTACAGAAAAAGATTTATACGCTGCCTTTCCTACAGAAAAAGATTATACGCTGCCTTTTCCTACAGAGAAAGGTTATCATGCTGCCTTTTTATATGCTGCCTTTTCCTACAGAAAGGTTAAAAAAAGATTATACACTGCCTTTTCCTACAGAGAAAGATTATCGCTGCCTTTTCCTACAGAAAAAGATTTACGCTGCCTTTTCCTACAGAAAAAGATTATACACTGCCTTTTCCTACAGAAAAGATTATACGCTGCCTTTTCCTACAGAAAAAGATTATACACTGCCTTTCCCAGAAAAAGATTACTGCCTCTTCCTACAGAAAAAGATTATACGCTGCCTTTTCCTACAGAGAAAGATTATACTCTGCTTTTTTCCTACAGAAAAAGATTATACGCTGCCTTTCCTACAGAAAAAGATTATATGCTGCCTTTTCCTACAGAAAAAGATTATACGCTGCCTTTTCCTTACAGAGAAAGGTTATACTCTGCCTTTCCTGCAGAAAAAGATTATACACTGCCTTTTCCTACAGAAAAAGATTATACGCTGCCTTTTCCTACAGAAAAAGATTATACTCTGCCTTTTGAAGATTATACTCTGCCTTTTCCTACAGAAAAAGATTACACATGTCTTGCCTTTTCCTACAGAGAAAGATTATATGCTGCCTTTTCCTACAGAGAAAGATTATACGCTGCCTTTCCTACAGAAAAAGATTATACGCTGCCTTTTCCTACAGAGAAAGGTTATATGCTGCCTTTTCCTACAGAAAAGATTATACACTGCCTTTTCCTACAGAAAAAGATTATACGCTGCCTTTCCTACAGAAAAGATTATACACTGCCTTTTCCTACAGAAAAAGATTATATGCTGCCTTTTCCTACAGAAAAGATTATACACTGCCTTTCCTACAGAAAAGATTATCGCTGCCTTTCCTACAGAGAAAAGATTATACGCTGCCTTTCCTACAGAGAAAAGATTATACTGCCTTTTCCTACAGAAAGGTTATACACTGCCTTTCCTACAGAAAAGATTATACGCTGCCTTTTCCTACAGAAAAGATTATCAGCTGCCTTTCCTACAGAAAAGATTATACGCTGCCTTTTCCTACAGAACACGCTGCCTTTTCCTACAGAAAAAGATTATACGCTGCCTTTCCTACAGAGAAAGATTATACACTGCCTTTTCCTACAGAAAAAGATTATACGCTGCCTTTTCCTACAGAAAAGATTATACACTGCCTTTTCCTACACAGAAAAAGATTATACGCTGCCTTTCCTACAGAGAAAAGATTATACAGCTGCCTTTCCTACAGAGAAAGATTATACACTGCCTTTCCTACAGAGAAAAAGATTATACTGCCTTTTCCTACAGAGAAAGGTTATATGCTGACTTTTCCTACAGAAAAGATTATACACTGCCTTTTCCTACAGAGAAAGATTATACGCTGCCTTTCCTACAGAAAAGATTATACACTGCCCTTTCCTACAGAGAAAGAAAGATTTACGCTGCCTTTTCCTACAGAGAAAGATTATACGCTGCCTTTCCTACAGAAAAAGATTATACGCTGCCTTTTCCTACAGAGAAAGATTATACGCTGCCTTTTCCTACAGAAAAAGATTATACGCTGCCTTTTTCCTACAGAGAAAAGATTATACACTGCCTTTTCCTACAGAGAAAGATTATTCCTTTTCCAGAGAAAGATTATACGCTGCCTTTTCCTACAGAAAAAGATTATACGCTGCCTTTTCCTACAGAGAAAGATTATACGCTGCCTTTTCCTACAGAAAAAGATTATACGCTGCCTTTTCCTACAGAGAAAGATTATACGCTGCCTTTTCCTACAGAGAAAGATTATACACTGCCTTTTCCTACAGAAAAAGATTATACACTGCCTTTTCCTACAGAAAAAGATTATACACTGCCTTTTCCTACAGAAAAAGATTATACGCTGCCTTTCCTACAGAAAAGATTATCGCTGCCTTTTCCTACAGAAAAAGATTATACTGCCTTTCCTACAGAAAAGCCTTTTCCTACAGAGAAAGATTATACACTGCCTTTTCCTACAGAGAAAGATTATATGCTGCCTTTTCCTACAGAGAAAGATTATACGCTGCCTTTTTCCTACAGAGAAAGATTATACGCTGCCTTTTCCTAAAGAGAAAGATTATATACTGCCTTTTCCTACAGAAAAAGATTATACGCTGCCTTTTCCTACAGAGAAAGATTATACACTGCCTTTTCCTACAGAAAAAGATTATACGCTGCCTTTTCCTACAGAGAAAGATTATACACTGCCTTTTCCTACAGAGAAAGATTATACACTGCCTTTTCCTACAGAAAGATTATACGCTGCCTTTTCCTACAGAGAAAGATTATACGCTGCCTTTTCCTACAGAAAAAGATTATACGCTGCCTTTTCCTACAGAGAAAGATTATATGCTGCCTTTTCCAACAGAGAAAGATTATACACTGCCTTTCTACAGAGAAAGATTATACACTGCCTTTTCCTACAGAGAAAGATTATACACTGCCTTTTTCCTACAGAGAAAAAGATTATACGCTGCCTTTCCTACTGAAAAAGATTATACGCTGCCTTTTCCTACAGAGAAAGATTATACACTGCCTTTCCCTGCAGAGCTGATTTCCTTTTCTACAGAGAAAGATTATACACTGCCTTTTCCTACAGAAAAGATTATACACTGCCTTTTCCTACAGAGAAAGATTATACACTGCCTTTTCCTACAGAGAAAGATTATACACTGCCTTTTCCTACAGAGAAAGATTATACGCTGCCTTTTCCTACAGAGAGAAAGATTATACACTGCATTTCCTACAGAAAAGATTATCGCTGCCTTTCCTACAGAGAAAGATTATACACTGCCTTTTCCTACAGAAAAGATTATACACTGCCTTTTCCTACAGAGAAAGATTATACGCTGCCTTTTCCTACTGAGAAAGATTATACACTGCCTTTTCCTACAGAGAAAGATTATACGCTGCCTTTTCCTACAGAAAAAGATTATACACTGCCTTTTCTACAGAGAAAGATTATACGCTGCCTTTTCCTACAGAGAAAGATTATACACTGCATTTTCCTACAGAGAAAGATTATACGCTGCCTTTCCTACAGAAAAAGATTATACACTGCCTTTTCCTACAGAAAAAGATTATACGCTGCCTTTTCCTACAGAAAAGATTATACGCTGCCCTTTTCCTACAGAAAAAGATTATGCAGCTGCCTTTTTCCTACAGAAAGATTATACGCTGCCTTTTCCTACAGAAAAGATTATATGCCTTTTTTTCCTACAGAAAAAGATTATACACTGCCTTTTCTACAGAAAAAGATTATACGATGCCTTTTCCTACAGAAAAGATTATACGCTGCCTTTTCCTACAGAAATATCTGAGAAAGATTATACGCTGCCTTTCCTGCAGAGAAAGCTGCCTTTTCCTACAGAAAAAGATTATACACTGCCTTTTCCTACAGAAAAGATTATACACTGCCTCTTTCCTACAGAAAAGATTATACACTGCCTTTTCCTACGTTGCCTTTCCTACAGAGAAAGATTATACACTGCCTTTTCCAGAGGAAGATTATACACTGCCTTTTCCTGCAAAAGATTATACACTGCCTTTTCCTACAGAGAAAGATTATACACTGCCTTTTCCTACAGAGAAAGATTATACACTGCCTTTTCCTACAGAAAAAGATTATACACTGCCTTTTCCTACAGAGGAAGGTTATATTTTTCCTACAGAAAAAGATTATACGCTGCCTTTTCCTACAGAAAAGATTATACACTGCCTTTTACAGAGGAAGGTTATACACTGCCTTTCCTACAGAGAAAGGTTATACGCTGCCTTTCCTACAGAAAAAGATTATACACTGCCTTTTCCTACAGAAAAAGATTATATGCTGCCTTTTCCTACAGAGAAAGATTACGCTGCCTTTTCCTACAGAGGAAAGATTTACACGCTGCCTTTTCCTACAGAGAAAGATTATCGCTGCCTTTTTCCTACAGAAAAAGATTATACACTGCCTTTTCTACAGAGAAAGATTTGCCTTTTCCTACAGAAAAAGATTATATGCTGCCTTTTCCTACAGAAAAAGATTATACGCTGCCTTTTCCTACAGAAAAAGATTATACGCTGCCTTTTCCTACAGAGGAAAAAAGATTATACACTGCCTTTTTCCTACAGAGAAAGATTATACACTGCCTTTTCCCTACAGAAAAGATTATACACTGCCTTTCCTACAGAGAAAGATTATACACTGCCTTTTCCTACAGAGAAAGATTATACACTGCCTTTTCCTACAGAAAAGATTATACGCTGCCTTTTCCTACAGAGAAAGATTATACGCTGCCTTTTCCTACAGAAAAAGATTATACGCTGCCTTTTCCTACAGAGAAAAAGATTATACACTGCCTTTTCCTACAGAAAAAGATTATACGCTGCCTTTCCTACAGAGAAAGATTATACACTGCCTTTTCCTACAGAAAAGGTTATACCTGCCTTTTCCTACAGAGAAAGATTATACGCTGCCTTTCCTACAGAAAAGATTATACGCTGCCTTTCCTACAGAGAAAGATTATATGCTGCCTTTTCCTACAGAGAAAGATTATACGCTGCCTTTTCCTACAGAGAAAGATTATACGCCTGCCTTTCCTACAGAAAAAAGATTATACACTGCCTTTTCCTACAGAAAAGATTATACACTGCCTTTTCCTACAGAAAAGATTATACACTGCCTTTTCCTACAGAGGGTTGTTATACACTGCCTTTTCCTACAGAAAAAGATTATTGCTGCCTTTCCTACAGAAAAGATTATACAGCTGCCTTTTCCTACAGAAAAGATTATACGCTGCCTTTCCTACAGAAAAGATTATACACTGCCTTTTCCTACAGAAAAAGATTATACTTGCCTTTTCCTACAGAAAGAAAGCTGCCTTTTACAGAAAACGCTGCCTTTTCCTACAGAGAAAGATTATATGTGCTTTTTCCTACAGAGAAAGGTTATATGCTGCCTTTCCTACAGAAAAAGATTATACCTGCCTTTTCCTACAGAAAAGATTATACGCTGCCTTTTCCTACAGAAAAAGATTATTGCCTTTTCCACAGAAAGATTATTGCCTTTTCCTACAGAAAAGATTATACGCTGCCTTTTCCTACAGAAAAAGATTATACGCTGCCTTTTCCTACAGAGAAAGATTATACACTGCCTTTTCCTACAGAAAAAGATTATACGCTGCCTTTCCTACAGAAAAAGATTATACACTGCCTTTTCCCAGAGAAAGAGAAAAAGATTACGCTGCCTTTTCCTACAGAAAAAGATTATACGCTGCCTTTCCTACAGAAAAAGATTATACTGCCTTCCTACAGAAAAGATTATACACTGTGTTTTTCCTACAGAGAAAAGATTATACGCTGCCTTTTCCCAGAGAGAAAGATGCCTTTTCCTATCACTGCCTTTTCCTACAGAGAAAGATTATACACTGCCTTTTCCTACAGAAGATTATACAGTTGCCTTTTCCTACAGAAAAGATTAACTCTGAGGATTACAGAGAAAGATTATACGCACTGCCTTTTCCTACAGAAAAGATTATGTCGCTGCCTTTCCTACAGAAAAGATTAGGAAAGCTGCCTTTTCCCCACAGAAAAGGTTATACGCTGCCTTTTCCTACAGAAAAGATTATACGCTGCCTTTTCCTACAGAAAAAGATTATACGCTGCCTTTCCTACAGAAAAAGATTATACGCTGCCTTCCTAAAACAGAGAAAGATTATACGCTGCCTTTTCCTACAGAAAGATTATATGCTGCCTTTTCCTACAGAAAGATTATACACTGCCTTTCCTACAGAAAAGATTATACGCTGCCTTTCCTACAGAGAAAGGTTATACTAACAGCACTTTACAGAAAGATTATACTTTTCCTACAGAGGGAAAGATTGTCTTTTCCTACAGAAAAAGATTATACGCTGCCTTTCCTACAGAAGAATACACTGATTCCAACAGAGAAAGCTGCCTTTCCTACAGAGAAAGATTATACGCTGCCTTTCCTACAGAAAAAGATTATCCAGCTGCCTTTTCCTACAGAAAAAGATTATACACTGCCTTTTCCTACAGAGAAAGATTATACACTGCCTTTTCCCACAGAGAAAAGATTATACACTGCCTTTTCCTACAGAAAAAGATTATACACTGCCTTTTCCTACACAGAAAAGATTATATTTCCTTTTTCCTACTGGAGAAAAGTTTATGCTGCCTTTTCCTACAGAAAAGATTATACACTGCCTTTCCTACAGAAAAAGATTATCACGCTGCCTTTTTTCCTACAGAAAAAGATTATACGCTGCCTTTTCCTACAGAAAAGATTATATGCTGCCTTTTCCCTACAGAGAAAGATTATACACTGCCTTTTCCTACAGAAAAGATTATACAGCTGCCTTTTCTACAGAAAAAGATGCCACGCTGCTTTCCTACAGAAAAGATTATACCTGCCTTTCCACAGAAAAAGGTTATACGCTGCCTTTTCCTACAGAAAAGGTTATCGCTGCCTTTTCCTACAGAAAAGATTATAATTTTTCCTACAGAAAAAAGATTATACAGCTGCCTTTTCCTACAGAAAAAGATTATACGCTGCCTTTTCCTACAGAAAAGATTATACATGCATTTTTCCTACAGAAAAAGATTATACACTGCCTTTCCTACAGAAAAGATTATACACTGCCTTTTCCTACAGAGAAAGATTATATGCTGCCTTTTCCTACAGAAAAAGATTATACAGCTGCCTTTTCCTACAGAAAAAGATTATACGCTGCCTTTTCCTACAGAAAAAGATTATACGCTGCCTTTTCCTACAGAAAAAGGTTATCGCTGCCTTTCCTACAGAAAAAGATTATACACTGCCTTTTCCTACAGAGAAAGATTATACACTGCCTTTTCCTACAGAAAGATTATACGCTGCCTTTTCCTACAGAAAGCTGCTGCATTTTCCTACAGAAAAAGATTATACGCTGCCTTTTCCTACAGAAAAGATTATACACTGCCTGGAGAAAGGTTTTCCTACAGAAAAGAAAGAAAAGATTACTGCCTTTTCCTACAGAAAAAGATTATACGCTGCCTTTCCTACAGAGAAAGATTATACACTGCCTTTTCCTACAGAAAAAGATTATACACGCTGCCTTTTCCTAGAGAAAGATTATACGCTGCCTTTTCCTACAGAGAAAAGATTATACACTGCCTTTTCCTACAGAAAAAGATTATACTCTGCCTTTCCTACAGAGAAAGATTATACACTGCCTTTTCCTACAGAAAAAGATTATACTCTGCCTTTTCCTACAGAGAAAGATTATACGCTGCACCTTTTCCTACAGAAAAGATTATACGCTTGCCTTTTCCTACAGAAAAGATTATACGCTGCCTTTTCCACAGAAAAAGATTATACGCTGTTTTTCCTACAGAGAAAAAGATTATACACTGCCTTTTCCTACAGAGAAAGATTATACGCTGCCTTTTCCTACAGAAAAAGATTATACTCTGCCTTTTCCTACAGAGAAAGATTATACGCTGCCTTTCCTACAGAAAAGATTATACGCTGCCTTTTCCTACAGAGAAAAGATTGTGCTCTGCCTTTTCCTACAGAAAAGATTATACACTGCTTTTCCCTACAGAAAGATTATACACTGCTATTCCTACAGAGAAAAGATTATACACTGCTTTTCCTACAGAAAAGATTATACACTGCCTTTTCCTACAGAAAAGATTATACTCTGCCTTTTCCTACAGAGAAAAGATTATACGCTGCCTTTTCTACACAGAGAAAGATTATACTCTGCCTTTTCCTACAGAAAAGATTATACACTGCCTTTTCCTACAGAGAAAGGTTATATTTTTCCTACAGAAAAAGATTATACTCTGCCTTTTCCACAGAGAAATTTATACACTGCCTTTCCTACAGAGAAAGATTATACGCTGCCTTTTCCTACAGAGAAAGATTATACTCTGCATTTTCCTACAAGAAAGATTACCGCTTTGCCTTTTCCTACAGAAAGATTATACACTGCTTTTCCTACAGAGAAAGGTTATCTCTGCCTTTTCCTACAGAGAAAGATTATCTCCTCCTACAGAGAAAGATTATACACTGCCTTTCCTACAGAGAAAGATTATACACTGCCATTCTACAGAGAAAGATTATACACTGCCTTTTCCTACAGAAAAAGATTATACTCTGCCTTTTCCTACAGAGAAAGATTATACAGCTGCCTTTTCTACAGAGAAAGATTATACACTGCCTTCCTACAGAGAAAGATTATACACTGCCTTTTCCTACAGAGAAAGATTATACACTGCCTTTTCCTACAGAAAAAGATTTACGCTGCCTTTCCTACAGAGAAAGATTATACACTGCCTTTCCTACAGAGAAAGATTATACGCTGCCTTTTCTACAGAAAGATTATACTCTGCCTTTTCCTACAGAAAAGATTTAGCAGCACTCACCACAGAAAGATTATACTCTGCCTTTTCCTACAGAGAAAGATTATACGCTGCCTTTCCTACAGAAAGATTATACGCTGCCTTTCCTACAGAGAAAGATTATACACTGCCTTTTCCTAGAAAGATTATGGCTTGCCTTTCCTAAGCAGAAAAGATTATACGCTGCTCTTTCCTGCTACAGAGAAAGATTGTACGCCATTTTCCTTAAGTGAGAGAAAGATTATACGCTGCCTTTTCCTACAGAGAAAGATTATAATACTGCCTATTCCTTACAGGGAGAAAGATTATACACTGCCTTTCCTTTGCCAGAGAAAGATTATACACTGCCTTTTCCAGAAAGATTATACTCTGCCTTTTCCTACAGAAAAAAGATTTAGTACATTGCCTTTTCCTACAGAGGCACATACCTCTGGCTCTTTCCTGCAGAGAAAGATTATACGCTGCCTTTTCCTACAGAGAAAAGGTTATACTGCCTTTCCTACAGAAAAGATTATACACCGCCTTTCCTACAGAGAAAGATTATACTCTGGTCTTTTCTACAGAGAAAGATTATACGCTGGTTTTTCCTACAGAGAAAGATTATACACTGCCTTTTCCTTTACAGAGAAAGATTATACGCTGCCTTTTCCTACAGAGAAAGATTATATGACACTGCTTTTTCCAGAGCAGAGAAAGATTATACTCTGCCTTTTCCTATAGAGAAAGATTATACGCTGCCTTTTCCTACAGAGAAAGATTATACACTGCCTTTTCTGGACAGAGAAAGATTATACTACTGCCTTTTTCCTACAGAGAAAAGATTATACACTGCCTTTCTTCCTTAACAGAGAAAGATTATACTCTGCCTTTTACAGAGAAAGATTATACGCTGCATTTTTCTACAGAGAAAGATTATATACTGCCTTTTCCTTTACAGAGAAAGATTATACTGCCTTTTTCTAAGGGTGTTATCATACAGAGAAAGATTATACGTTGTTTTTCCTACAGAGAAAGATTATACGCTGCCTTTTCCTACAGGGAAAAGATTATATGCTGCCTTTACAGAGAAAGATTATGGTTTTTCTAATAGAGAAAGATTATATACTGCCTTTTTCCTAGAGAAAGATTATACACTGCCTTCTTTCCTACAGAGAAAGATTATACACTGCCTTTTCACAGATGAAAGATTATACACTGCCTTTTCCTACAGAGAAAGGCTTACATAATTGCCTATTTTACAGAGGAAAGATTATACACGTCTTTTTCCTACAGAAAGATTATACTGCCTTTCTCCCTACAGAGAAAGATTATATACCGTCTTTTCCTACAGAGAAAGATTATACACGCCTTTCCTGCTGGGAAGAGAAAGGCTGGGTTATCCACGAAAAAGATTATACGCTGCCTTTTCCTACAGAAAAGATTATACACTGCCTTTTCCTACAGAGAAAGATTATACACTGCCTTTTCCTACAGAGAAAGATTATACGCTGCCTTTTCCTACAGAGAAAGATTATATGCTGCCTTTTCCTACAGAAAAGATTATACACTGCCTTCCTACAGAGGAAAGTTGCCTTTTCCTACAGAGAAAGATTATACGCTGCCTTTTCCTACAGAGAAAGATTATACACTGATTTTCCTACAGAGAAAGATTATACGCTGCCTTTTCCTACAGAGAAAAGATTATACGCTGCCTTTTCCTACAGAGAAAGATTATACACTGCCTTTTCCTACAGAGAAAGATTATACGCTGCCTTTTCCTACAGAGAAAGATTATACGCTGCCTTTTCCTACAGAGAAAGATTATACACTGCCTTTTCCTACAGAAAAGATTATACGCTGCCTTTTTCCTACAGAGAAAGATTATGCTGCCTTTTCCTACAGAAAAAGATTATACACTGCCTTTTCCTACAGAGAAAAGATTATACGCTGCCTTTCCTACAGAAAAAGATTATACGCTGCCCAGAGAAAGGTTTTCCTACAGAGAAAGATTATACGCTGCCTTTCCTGCCTTTTCCTACAGAAAAGATTATACGCTGCCTTTTCCTACAGAAAAGATTATACACTGCCTTTTCCTACAGAAAAAGATTATACACTGCCTTTTCCTACAGAGAAAGATTATGCTGCCTTTTCCTACAAGAGAACAGTTGCCTTTTCCTACAGAGAAAAGATTATACACTGCCTTTTCCTACAGAGAAAGATTATACACTGCCTTTTCCTACAGAGAAAGATTATACGCTGCCTTTTCCTACAGAGAAAGATTATTGCTGCCTTTTCCTACAGAAAAAGATTATACACTGCCTTTTCCTACAGAGGAAGATTATGTGCTGCCTTTTCCTACAGAGAAAGATTATACGCTGCCTTTTCCTACAGAAAAAGATTATATGCTGCCTTTTCCTACAGAGAAAGATTATACGCTGCCTTTTCTACAGAGAAAGATTATACACAGACAGAGAAAGATTATACGCTGCCTTTTCCTACAGAGAAAGATTTACCGCTCTTTCCTACAGAGAAAGGTTATGCTGCCTTTTCTACAGAGAGAAAATTATTTTTTATACACTGCCTTTTCCTACAGAGAAAGATTATACGCTGCCTTTTCCTACAGAAAAGATTATACACTGCCTTTTCCTACAGAGAAAGATTATACGCTGCCTTTTCCTACAGAGAAAGATTATACACTGCCTTTTCCTACAGAGAAAGATTATACACTGCCTTTTCCTACTGCCTTTTCCTACAGAGAAAGATTATAAGATTATACGCTGCCTTTTCCTACAGAGAAAGATTATACACTGCCTTTTCCTACAGAAAAGATTACAGAGAAAGGTTGCTGCCTTTTCCTACAGAAAAGATTATACGCCTTTGCCTTTTCCTTTTACAGAGAAAGATTATACGCTGCCTTTTCCTTCCTTTTCCTACAGAAGTTAAATTATACGCTGCCTTTTCCTACAGAGAAAGATTATACACTGCCTTTTCCTACAGAAAAAGATTATACGCTGCCTTTCCTACAGAGAAAGATTATACGCTGCCTTTTCCTTTTCCCACAGAAAGATTATACGCTGCCTTTTCCTACAGAAAAGATTATACGCTGCCTTTTCCTACAGAGAAAGATTATACGCTGCCTTTTCCTACAGAGAAAGATTATACACTGCCTTTTTCCTACAGAGAAAGATTATACACTGCCTTTTCCTACAGAAAAAGATTATACACTGCCTTTCCTACAGAGAAAGATTATACGCTGCCTTTTCCTACAGAGGAAAGATTATACGCTGCCTTTTCCTACAGAAAAAGATTATACGCTGCCCTTTTCCTACAGAGAAAGATTATACGCTGTTATACAGAGAAATGCTGCCTTTTCCTACAGAGAAAAGATTATACGCTGCCTTTTCCTACAGAGAAAGATTATTATACACTGCCTTTTCCTACAGAAAAAGATTATACGCTGCCTTTCCTACAGAGAAAGTTATACAGAGGAAAGTTGCCTTTTCCTACAGAGAGGTTATATGCTGCCTTTTCCTACAGAGAAAGATTATACACTGCCTTTTCCTCCAGAGAAAGGTTAGCCTTTTCCTACAGAGGAAAGATTATACGCTGCCTTTCCTACAGAGAAAGAGGTTATACGCTGCCTTTTCCTACAGAGAAGGTTACGCTGCCTTTTCCTACAGAGAAAGATTATACACTGCCTTTTCAGAAGGTTATCTACAGAGAAAGGTTATACACACTGCCTTTTTCCACAGAGAAAGATTATACACTGCCTTTTCCTACAGAGAGAAAGATTATACGCTGCCTTTCCTACAGAAAAAGATTATACGCTGCCTTTCCACAGAGAAAGATTGCTGCATACCAGAAAGATTATACGCTGCCTTTTCCTACAGAGAAAGATTATACGCTGCCTTTTCCTACAAAGAAAGGTTATACACTGCCTTTCCTCTGAAAGTTATACACTGCCCTTTTCCTACAGAGAGATTATACACTGCCTTTTCCACAGAGAAAGATTACGCTGCCTTTTCCTGCAGAGAAAGGTTATACGCTGCCTTTCCTACAGAAAGGTTATACACTGCCTTTTCCACAGAAAGATTATACGCTGCCTTTTCCTACAGAGAAAGGTTATACGCTGCCTTTTCCTACAGAGAAAGATTATACACTGCCTTTTCCTGCACAGAAAGATTATACGCTGCCTTTCCTACAGAGAAAGATTATAAAACACTTCCTACAGAGAGAAAGATTATACACTGCCCTTTTCCTACACAGAAAGGTTATACGCTGCCTTTTCCTACAGAGAAAGGTTATACGCTGCCTTTCCTGCAGAGAAAGGTTATACGCTGCTTTCCTACAGAGAGAAAGATTATACGCTGCCTTTTCCTACAGAGAAAGGTTATACACTGCCTTTTCCTACAGAGAAAGGTTATACGCCTGCCTTTCCTACAGAGAAAGATTATACACTGCCTTTTCCTACAGAGAGGTTATACATGCCTTTTCCTGCAGAGAGGTTATACACTGCCTTTTCCTACAGAGAAAGATTACACTGCCTTTTCCTACAGAGAAAGATTACACTGCCCTTTTCCTACAGAGAAAGATTATACACTGCCTTTTCCTACAGAGAAAGATTATACGCTGCCTTTTCCTACAGAGAAAGATTATACACTGCCTTTTCCTACAGAGAAAGATTATACACTGCCTTTCCTGCAGAAAAAGATTATCCGCTGCCTTTTCCTACAGAGAAAGATTATACGCTGCCTTTTCCTGCAGAGAAAGATTATACTGCCTTTTCCTACAGGAAAGATTATACACTGTCTTTTCCTACAGAGAAAAGATTATACGCTGCCTTTCCTACAGAGAAAGATTATCTAATTCTTTCCTACAGAGAAAGATTATACACTGCCTTTTCCTACAGAGAAAGATTATACACTGCCTTTTCCTACAGAGAAAGATTATACACTGCCCTTTTCCTTTTTTACAGAGAAAGAATTACACTGCCTTTCCTACAGAGAAAGATTATACACTGCCTTTCCTACAGAAAAGATTATCACTGCCTTTTCCTACAGAAAGATTATATGCTGCTTTTCCTACAGAGAAAGATTATACACTGCCTTTTCCACTGCCAAACTCCTACAGGAAGGTTATCGCTGCCTTTTCCTACAGAGAAAGATTATACACTGCCTTTTCCTACAGAAAGATTATACACTGCCTTTTCCTACAGAGAAAGATTATACACTGCCTTTTCCTTTACTACACCACAGGTTTCCTGCAGAGAAAGATTACTGCCTTCCTACGCTGCTGCCTTTTCCTACAGAAAAGATTATACTGCCTTTCCTACAGAAAAAGATTATACGCTGCCTTTTCCTACAGAGAAAAAGATTATACACTGCCTTTTCCTACAGAGAAAGATTATACACTGCCTTTTCCTACAAAGAAAAGATTATACACTGCCTTTTCCTACAGAGAAAGATTATACACTGCCTTTTCCTACAGAGAAAGATTATACAGCTGCCTTTCCTACAGAGAAAAAGATTATACACTGCCTTTTCCTACAAAGAAAGATTATACACTGCCTTTTCCTACAGAGAAAGGTTATACACTGCCTTTTCTACAGAGAAAGATTATACACTGCCTTTTCCTACAGAGAAAGGTTATACACTGCTCTTTCCTACAGAGAAAGATTATACGCTGCCTTTTCCTTACAGAGAAAGATTATACTGCCTATTCCTACAGAGAAAGATTATACACTGCCTTTTCCTACAGAAAGATTATATGCTGCATTTTCCTACAGGGAAAGAAAGATCATACAGAGAAAGACTGCCTTTTCCTACAGAAAAAGATTATACGCTGCCTTTTCCTACAAAGAAAGATTATATCGCTGCCTTTTCCTACAGAGAAAGATTTTACGCTGCCTTTTCCTGCAGAGAAAGATTATACACTGCCTTTCCTACAGAGAAAGATTATACACTGCCTTTTCCTACAGAAAGATTATCGCTGCCTTTCCTACAGAGAAAGATTATACACTGCCTTTTCCTACAGAGAAAGATTATACACTGCCTTTTCCTACAGAGAAAGTGCTGCACTGCCTGTCTACAGAGAAAGATTATACACTGCCTTTTCCTACAGAAAGATTATACACTGCCTTTTCCTACAGAAAAAGATTATCGCTGCCTTTTCCTAACCAGAGAAAGATTATACACTGCCTTTTCCTACAGGGAAAGATTATACACTGCCTTTTCCTACAGAGAAAGATTATGCGCTGCCTTTTCCTACAGAGAAAGATTATACGCTGCCTTTTCCTACAGAGAAAGATTATCACGCTGCCTTTTCCTACAGGGAAAGATTATACACTGCCTTTTCCTACAGAGAAAGATTATACTGCCTTTCCTACAGAGAAGATTATACACTGCCTTTTCCTACAGAGAAAGATTATACGCTGCCTTTTCCTACAGAGAAAGATTATTTTCTGCCTTTTCCTACAGAGAAAGGTTATACACTGCCTTTTCCTACAGAGAAAGATTATACACTGCCTTTTCCTACAGAGAAAGATTATACACTGCCTTTTCCTACAGAGAGAAAGATTATACAGAGAAAGATTATGCACTGCCTTTCCTACAGAGAACGATTATACACTCCTTTCCAGAGAAAGATTATACGCTGCCTTTTCCTAGAGAAAGATTATACTCTACCTTTTCCACAGAGAAAGATTATACACTGCCTTTTCCCATGAGAAAGATTATATGCTGCCTTTTCCTACAGAGAAAGATTATACGCCTGCCTTTTCCTACAGAGAAAGATTATACTCTGCCTTTTCCTACAGAGAAAGATTATCGCTGCCTTTTCCTACAGAGAAAGATTATACTCTGCCTTTTCCTACAGAGAAAGATTATACACTGCCTTTTCCTACAGAGAAGATTATACACTGCCTTTCCTCCAGAGAGAAAGATTATACACTGTCTTTTCCTACAGAGAAAGGCTATACACTACCTTTCCCTAGAGAAAGATTATACACTGCCTTTTCCTACAGAGAAAGATTATACACTGCCTTTTCCTTTTACAGAGAAAGATTATACGCTGCCTTTTCCTACAGAGAAAGATTATACACTGCCTTTTCCTACAGAGAAAGATTACTACGCTGCACTGCCTTTTCCTACAGAAAAGATTATACTACCTTTCCTTTTCCTACAGAGAAAGATTATACACTGCCTTTTCCTACAGAGAAAGATTATACGCTGCCTTTACTACAGAGAAAGATTATACTGCCTTTTCCTACAGAAAGATTATACACTGCCTTTTCCTACAGAGAAAGATTATACACTACCTTTTCCTACAGAGAAAGACGCTACCTTTTCCTACAGAAAGATTATACACTGCCTTTTCCTACAGAGAAAGATTATGAGCTGCCTTTTCCTACAGAGAAAGATTATCGCTGCCTTTTCCTAGCAGAGAAAGGTTATACACTGCCTTTTCCTGCAGAGAAAGATTAGACATCGCCTTTTCCTAGAGAAAGGTTGCACTGCCTTTTCCTACAGAGAAAGATTATACACTGCCTTTTCCTACAGAGAAAGGTTATTATACACTGCCAGCACTCTACAGAGAAAGGCTATTCCTATTTACAGAGAAAGATTATACACTGCCTTTTCCTACAGAGAAAGATTATACACTGCCTTTTCCTACAGAGAAAGATTATACGCTACCTTTTCCTACAGAAGATTATACGCTGCCTTTTCCTACAGAGAAAGAGGTTATACACTGCCTTTTCCTACAGAGAGAAAGGTTATACGCCTGCACAGAAAGGTTTTCCTACAGAAAAAGATTATACACTGCCTTTTCCTACAGAGAAAGATTATACGCTGCCTTTTCCTACAGAGAAGGTTATCGCTGCCTTTTCCTACAGAGAAAGATTATACACTGCCTTTTCTACAGAGAAAGGTTATACACCTTTTCCTGATTATACACCCTTTTCCTACAGAGAAAGGTTATAGCTGCCTTTTCCTACAGAGAAAGATTATACACTGCCTTTTCCTACAGAAAAAGGTTTACGCTGCCTTTTCCTACACCCAGAAAGATTATACACTGCCTTTTCCTACAGAGAAAGGTTATACACTGCCTTTTCCTACAAAGAAAGATTATACACTGCCTTTTCCTACAGAAAGGTTATACACTGCCTTTTCCTACAGAAAGATTATACACTGCCTTTCCTACAGAGAAAGATTATACACTGCCTTTTCCACAGAGAAAGATTATACACTGCCTATTCCTACAGAGAAAAGATTATACACTGCCTTTTCCTACAGAAAGATTATACACTGCCTTTTCCTACAGAGAAAGGTTATACACTGCCTTTCCTGCAGAGAAAGATTATACACTGCCTTTCCTACAGAAAGATTATACACTGCCTTTTCCTACAGAAAGATTTACACCCCAGCAGAAAGATTATACACTGCCTTTTCCACACAGAGAAAGATTATACTGCCTTTTCCAGAAAGATTAACACTGCCTTTTTACGCTGCCTTTTTTCCTACAGAAAGATTATACACTGCCTTTCCTACAGAGAAAGATTATACACTGCCTTTTCCTACAGAGAAAGATTATAGACTGCCTTTTCCTACAGAAAGATTATACGCTGCCTTTTCCTACAGAGAAAGATTATACACTGCCTTTTCCTACAGAGAAAAGATTATTTCCTACAGAGAAGATTATACACTGCCTTTTCCTACAGAAGCCTTTTCCCTACAGAGAAAGGTTATAGGTGCCACTGCCTTTTCCTACAGAGAGAAAGATTATACGCTGCCTTTTCCTACAGAGAAAGATTATACGCTGCCTTTTCCTGCAGAAAGATTATACACTGCCTTTTCCTACAGAGAAAGATTATACACTGCCTTTTTCCTACAGAGAAAGATTATACACTGCCTTTTCCTACAGAGAAAGATTATACACTGCCTTTTCCTACAGAGAAAGATTATACACTGCCTTTTCCTACAGAAAGATTATACACTGCCTTTTCCCTACAGAGAAAGATTATACACTGCCTTTTCCTACAGAGAAAGATTATACACTGCCTTTTCCTACAGAGAAAGATTATACGCTGCCTTTTTCCTACAGAGAAAGATTATACACTGCCTTTTCCTACAGAGAAAGATTATATACTGCCTTTTCCTCCTAGAGAAAGATTATACGCTGCCTTTTCCTACAGAGAAAGGTTATAACTGCCTTTTCTACAGAGAAAGATTATACACTGCCTTTTCCTACAGAGAAAGATTACACTGCCTTTTCCTACAGAAAGATTAGCCTTTCCTACAGAAAGATTATACACTGCCTTTTCCTACAGAGAAAGGTTATACACTGCCTTTTCCTACAGAAAGATTATACACTGCCTTTTCCTAGAGAAAGATTATACTGCCTTTTCCTACAGAAAGATTATGCCTGCCTTTTCCTACAGAAAGATTATACACTGCCTTTTCCTACAGAGAAAGATTATACACTGCCTTTTCCTACAGAGAAAGATTATCCACTGCCTTTTCCTACAGAGAAAAGATTATACACTGCCTTTTCCTACACAGAGAAAGATTATACACTGCCTTTTCCTACAGAGAAAAGATTATACACTGCCTTTTCCTACAGAAAGATTATTACCTTTTCCTACAGAAAAGATTATACGCTGCCTTTTCCTACAGAGAAAGATTATACACTGCCTTTTCCTACAGAAAAAACACTGCCTTTTCCTACAGAAGATTACTGCCTTTTTCCTAGCCGCTGCCTTTTCCTACAGAAAAGATTATACACTGCCTTTTCCTACAGAGAAAGATTATACACTGCCTTTTCCTACAGAGAAAGATTATACACTGCCTTTTCCTACAGAGAAAGATTATCCTGCCTTTTCCTACAGAGAAAGATTATACGCTACCTTTTCCTACAGAGAAAGATTATACACTGCCTTTTCCTACAGAAAAGATTATACGCTGCCTTTTCACAAAGAGAAAGATTATACACTGCCTTTTCCTACAGAGAAAGATTATACACTTCCTACAGAAAGATTTTTGCCTCCTAGAGAAAGATTATACACTGCCTTTTCCTACAGAGAAAAGATTATACACTGCCTTTCCTACAGAGAAAGATTATACACTGCCTTTTCCTACAGAGAAAGATTATACACTGCCTTTTCCTACAGAGAAAGATTATACACTGCCTTTTCCTACAGAGAAAGATTATACACTGCCTTTTCATACAGAGAAAGATTATACACTGCCTTTTCCTTTACAGAGAAAGATTATACACTGCCTTTTCCTACAGAGAAAGATTATACGCTGCCTTTTCCTACAGAGAAAGATTATACACTGCCTTTTCCTACAGGGAAAGATTATACGCTGCCTTTTCCACAGAGAAAGATTACATGCCTTTTCCTACAGAAAAGATTTGAACTGCCTTTTCCTACAGAGAAAGATTATACCTGCCTTTTCCTACAGAGAAAAGATTAGCCACTGCCTTTTCCTACAGAGAAAGATTATACACTGCCTTTTCCTACAGAGAAAGATTATACACTGCCTTTTCCTACAGAGAGATTAGGTTACTCACACTGCCTTCCACAGAAAAAGATTATACACTGCCTTTTCCTACAGAGAAAGATTATACACTGCCTTTTTCCTACAGAGAAGATTATACACTGCCTTTTCTACAGAGAAAGATTATACACTGCCTTTTCCTACAGAGAAAGATTATACTGCCTTTTCCTACAGAGAAAGATTATCGCTGCCTTTTCCTACAGAGAAAGGTTATACACTGCCTTTTCACCACAGACAAAGATTATACACTGCCTTTTCCTACAGAGAAAGATTATACGCTGCCTTTCCTACAGAGAAAGATTATACGCTACCTTTCCTCCTACAGAGAAAGATTATACGCTGCCTTTTCCTACAGAAAGATTATACACTGCCTTTCTACAGAGAAAGATTGCCACCTTTTCCTACAGAGAAGATTATACACTGCCCTTTTCCTACAGAGAAAGATTATACACTGCCTTTTCCTACAGAAAGATTATACGCTGCCTTTTCCTACAGAGAAAGATTATACACTGCCTTTTCCTACAGAAAGATTATACACTACCTTTTCCTACAGAGAAAGATTATACACTGCCTTTTCCTACAGAGAGAAAGATTATACGCTGCCTTTCCTACAGAGAAAAGATTATACACTGCCTTTTTCCTAGAGAAAGATTATACACTGCCTTTTCCTACAGAGAAAGATTATACACTGCCTTTTCCTGCAGAGAAAGATTATACATTGCCTTTTCCTACAGAGGAAAGATTATACTGCCTTTTCCTACAGAGAAAGATTATATGCTGCCTTTTCCTACAGAGAGAAAGATTATACTGCTGCCTTTTCCTACAGAGAAAGATTATGACCTTTTCCTACAGAGAAAGATTATACACTGCCTTTTCCTACAGAGAAAGATTATACACGCTGCCTTTTCCTACAGAGAAAAGATTATACGCTGCCTTTCCTACAGAAAAAGATTATACACTGCCTTTTCCTACAGAAAAAGATTATACGCTGCCTTTTTCCTACAGGGAAAGATTAACGCTGCCTTTTCCTACAGAGAAAGGTTATACGCTGCCTTTTCCTACAGAAAGATTATACACTGCCTTTTCCTACAGAGAAAGATTATACACTGCCTTTTCCTACAGAGAAAGATTTACGCTGCCTTTTCCTACAGAAAGGTTATACACTGCCTTTTCCTACAGAGAAAAAGGTTATACGCTACCTTTTCCTACAGAGAAAGTTCGCTACCTTTTCCTACAGAGAAAGATTATACACTGCCTTTTCCTACAGAGAAAGGTTATACACTGCCTTTTCCTACAGAGAAAGATTATACACTGCCTTTTCCTACAGAGAAAGATTATACGCTGCCTTTTCCTACAGAAAAAGATTATACACTGCCTTTTCCTGGGTTGAGAAAGATTATACACTGCCTTTTCCTACAGAGAAAGATTATACGCTGCCTTTTCCTACAGAGAAAGATTATACGCTGCCTTTTCCTACAGAGAAAGATTATACACTGCCTTTTCCTACAGAGAAAGATTATACGCTGCCTTTTCCTACAGAGAAAGATTATACGCTGCCTTTTCCTACAGAGAAAAGATTATACACTGCCTTTTCAAGCAGAGAAAGATTATAAGCTGCCTTTTTCCTACAGAGAAAGATTATACACTGCCTTTTCCTACAGAAAAAGATTATACACTGCCTTTTCCTACAGAGAAAGATTATACACTGCCTTTTCCTACAGAAAAGATTATCGCTGCCTTTTCCTACAGAGAAAGGTTATCACGCTGCCTTTTCCTGGGGGAAGGTTATCACTGCCTTTTCCTACAGAGAAAGGTTATACGCTGCCTTTTCCTACAGAAAAAGATTATACACTGCCTTTTCCTACAGAGAAAGATTATAGCCTTTTCCTACAGAGAAAGATTATACAGCTGCCTTTTCCTACAGAGAAAGGTTATACGCTGCCTTTTCCTACAGAGAAAATACAAGGAAGGAGGATACAGAGAAAGGTTATACGCTGCCTATTCCTACAAAGAAAGGTTATACACTGCCTTTTCCCTACAGAGAAAGTTGTTATATGCTGCCTTTTCTCAGAGAGAAAGATTATACACTGCCTTTTCCTACAGAGAAACTGCCTTTTACAGAGAAAGGTTATACGCTGCCTTTTCCTACAGAGAAAGATTATATGCTGCCTTTTCCTACAGAGAAAGATTATACACTGCCTTTTCCTACAGAGAAAGATTATACACTGCCTTTTCCTACAGAAAGGGTTATACTGCCTTTTCCTACAGAGAAAGATTATACGCTGCCTTTTCCTACAGAGAAAGATTATACGCTGCCTTTTCCTACAGAGAAAGATTATACACTGCCTTTCCTACAGAGAAAGGTTATACGCTGCCTTTTCCTACAGAGAAAGATTATACGCTGCCTTTTCCTACAGAGAAAGATTTTATACAGAGAAAAGATTATCATGCCTTTTCCTACAGAGAAAGATTATACGCTGCCTTTTCCTACAGAGGAAAGTTGTCCTACAGAAAAAGGTTATACGCTGCCTTTTCCTACAGAGAAAAGTTGCCTTTTCCTACAGAGCTGCCTTTCCTACAGAGAAAGGTTATTTTTCCTACAGAGAAAGGTTATACGCTGCCTTTTCCTACAGAGAAAGATGCCTTTTCCTACAGAGAAAGATTATACGCTGCCTTTTCCTACAGAAAAGATTATACACTGCCTTTGCCTTTTCCTACAGAGAAAGATTATACACTGCCTTTTCCTACAGAGAAAGATTATACACTGCCTTTTCCTACAGAGAAAGGATTATACGCTGCCTTTTCCTACAGAGAAAGATTATACATTGCCTTTTCCTACAGAGGAAGATTATACGCTGCCTTTTCCTACAGAGAAAGGTTATACGCTGCCTTTTCCTACAGAGAAAGGTTAACAGCTGCCTTTCCTACAGAAAAGGTTATACGCTGCCTTTTCCTACACAGACAGAAAGATTATACACTGCCTTTTCCTACAGAGAAAGATTATACGCTGCCTTTTCCTACAGAGAAAGGTTATACACTGCCTTTTTCCTACAGAGAAAGGTTATACGCTGCCTTTTCCTGCACAGAGAAAGGATTATACGGCTGCCTTTTCCTACAGAGAAAGGTTATACACCTGCCTTTCCTGAGAAAGATTTTCCTACAGAGAAAGAGATAATACACTGCCTTTTCCTACAGAGAAAGGTTATACGCTGCCTTTTCCTACAGAGAAGGTTTACGCTGCCTTTTCCTACAGAAATTACGCTACCTTTTCCTACAGAGAAAGATTATCACTGCCTTTTCCTACAGAAAAGGTTATAGCTGCTTTTCCTACAGAGAAAGGTTATACTGCCTTTTCCTACAGAGAAAGGTTATACACTGCCTTTTCCTACAGAGAAAGATTATACCTGCCTTTTCCTACAGAGAAAGATTATACACTGCCTTTTTTCAGAGTAAAGATTATACAGAAAGATTATTGCCTTTTCCTACAGAAAGATTATACACTGCCTTTTCCTACAGAGAAAGATTAAGCTGCCTTTCCTACAGAGAAAGATTATACACTGCTACAGAGAAAGATTATACACTTTTCCTACAGAGAAAGATTATACGCTGCCTTTTCCTACAGAGAGCCTTTCCTACAGAAGGTTATATGCTGCCTTTTTCCTACAGAGGAAAGGTTGCCTTTTCCTACAGAGAAAAAGAAGGTTATACGCTGCCTTTTTTACAGAGAAAGGTTTACGCTGCCTTTTCCTACAGAGAAGGTTATACGCTGATTAGAGGAAGGTTATACGCTGCCTTTTCCTACAGGGGAAGGTTATACGCTGCCTTTTCCTACAGAGAAAGATTATACGCTACCTTTTCCTACTTTTCCTACAGAGAAAGATTATACGCTGCCTTTTCCATTAAGAAAGTTGACAGAAAAGATTATACGCTGCCTTTTCCTACAGAGGAAAGTTGATTTTTAGGTACGCTTCCTTTTGCCTATTCCTACAGAGGAAGGTTATACGCTGCCTTTTCCTACAGAGGAAGGTTATATGCTGCCTTTTCCTACAGAGTTGATATTGCCTTTTCCTAAGAGGAAGGTTATACACTGCCTTTTCCTACAGAGGAAAGTTGATTTTTTCCTAAGAGGAAGGTTATATGCTGCCTTTTCCTACAGAAAAAGGTTATACGCTGCCTTTTCCTACAGAAAAAGGTTATCGCTGCCTTTTCCTACAGAGAAAGGTTATGCCTTTTCCTACAGAGAAAGATTATACGCTGCCTTTTCCTACAGAGGAACAGTTGAAAGATTATACAGAGGAAAGTTGCCTTTTCCTACAGAGAAAGGTTATACGCTGCCTTTTCCTACAGAGGAAAGTTGATTTTCCTACAGAGAAAGATTATACGCTGCCTTTTCCTACATAGGAAAGTTGCCTTTTCCTACAGAGAAAGATTATACGCTGCCTTTTCCTACAGAGGAAAGTTGATTTTCCTACAGAGAAAGATTATACGCTGCCTTTTCCTACAGAGAAAGGCCTTTTCCTACAGAGGAAAGGTTATATTTTCCTTTTCACAGAGAAAGATTATACGCTGCCTTTTCCTACAGAGGAAAGTTGCCTTTTCCTACAGAGAAGAGGTTATACGCTGCCTTTTCCTACAGGAAAGGTTATGATGCCTTTCCTACAGAGAAAGGTTATACGCTGCCTTTTCCTACAGAGGAAGAGGAAGTTGATTTTCCTACAGAGAAAGATTATACACTGCCTTTTCCTACAGAGAAAAGTTGCCTTTTCCTACAGAGAAAGATTATACGCTGCCTTTTCCTAAAGAGAAAAGATTATACGCTGCCTTTTCCTACAGAGAAAGATTATACACTGCCTTTTCCTACAGAGAAAGATTATACACTGCCTTTTCCTACAGAGAAAGATTATACGCTGCCTTTTCCTACAGAGAAAGATTATCGCTGCCAGAGAGAAAGGTTATACGCTGCCTTTTCCTACAGAGAAAGGTTATACACTGACTTTTCCTACAGAGAAGAGAAAGATTAACGCTGCCTTTTCCTACAGAGGAAAGTTGCCTTTTCCTACAGAGGAAAGGTTATACACTGCCTTTTCCTACAGAGAAAGATTATACTACTGCCTTTTCCTACAGAGAAAGATTATACGCTGCCTTTTCCTACAGAGAAAGATTATACACTGCCTTTTCCTACAGAGAAAGATTATACGCTGCCTTTTCCTACAGAGAAAGATTATACGCTGCCTTTTCCTACAGGAGAAAGATTATACACTGCCTTTTCCTACAGAGAAAGGTTATTATGCCTTTTCCTACAGAGAGAGATTGCCTTTTCCTACAGAGAAAGATTATACGCTGCCTTTTCCTACAGAAGAAGGGATTATAGAAAGTTGCCTTTTCCTACAGAGAAAGGTTATACGCTGCCTTTTCCTACAGAAAGAAAGAGGTTATACGCTGCTGCCTTTTCCTACAAAGAGTTGCTTTTCCTAAAGAGATTATACGCTGCCTTTTCCTACAGAGGAAAGTTGCCTTTTCCTACAGAGGAAGGTTATACACTGCCTTTTCCTACAGAGAAAGATTATGGTTTTTGCCTTTTCCTACAGAGAAAGATTATAGTTGCCTTTTCCTACAGAGAAAGATTATACACTGCCTTTTCCTACAGAGGAGAAAGATTATTATACACTGCCTTTTCCTACAGAGAAAGATTATACTACTAGAGAGGAAGGTTGCCTTTTTCCTACAGAGGAAGGATTATACTCTGCCTTTTCCTACAGAGAAAGGTTATACACTGCCTTTTCCTACAGAGAAAGATTATACGCTGCCTTTTCCTACAGAGAAAGATTATACACTGCCTTTTCCTACAGAGAAAGATTATACGCGTTTTTCTGCAGAGGGAAAGTTTTCCTACAGAGAAAGATTATACGCTGCTTTTCCTACAGAGAAAGATTATACTCTGCCTTTTCCTACAGAGAAAGATTTGTCCTTTTCCTACAGAGAAAGATTATACGCTGCCTTTTCCTACAGAGAGAAGAGGAATTATACGCTGCCTTTTCCTACAGAGGAAGGATTATACGCTCTGCTTTACCACAGAGGAAAGTTGCCTTTCCACAGAAGATTATACGCTGCCTTTTCCTACAGAGAAAGATTATACACTGCCTTTTCCTACAGAGAAAGATTATACACTGCCTTTTCCTACAGAGAAAGATTATACGCTGCCTTTCCTACAGAGAAAGATTATACGCTGCCTTTCCTACAGAGAAAGATTATACACTGCCTTTTCCTACAGAGAAAGATTATACTCTGCCTTTTCCTACAGAGAAAGATTATACACTGCCTTTTCCTACAGAGAGAAAGATTATACTCTGCCTTTTTTACAGAGAAAGATTATACGCTGCCTTTTCCTACAGAAAGGTTATACGCTGCCTTTTCCTACAGAGAAAGATTATACTGAGAAAGATTGCTGCCTTTTCCTACAGAGAAGATTACACTTTTTCCTACAGAGAAGGTTATCTGCTGTTATTTTCCTACAGAAAGGCTGCCTTTTCCTACAGAGGAAAGATTATACGCTGCCTTTCCTACAGAGAAAGATTATATGCTGCCTTTTCCTACAGAGAAGGTTGCCTTTTATACAGAGGAAGGTTATACAGCTGCCTTTTCCCTGAGAAAGATTATACACTGCCTTTTCCTACAGAGGAAGGAAAGATGCCTTTTACACCCCTTTTCCTACAGAGAAAGATTATACGCTGCCTTTTCCTACAGGAGAGAAAGATTATACGCTGCCTTTTCCAGAGGAAAGTTATTTTCCTGAGAAAGATCATACTCTGCCTTTTCCTACAGAGAAAGATTATACGCTGCCTTTTCCTACAGAGGAGAAAGACAGAGAAAGATTATACGCTGCCTTTTCCTACAGAGAAAGATTATGCCTTTTCCTACAGAGAAAGATTATACACTGCCTTTTCTACAGAGGAAGATTATATGCTGCCTTTTCCTACAGAGAAAGGTTATACACTGCCTTTTCCTACAGAGAAAGACAGGGAAGATTATACACTGCCTTTTCCTACAGAGAAAGATTATACACTGCCTTTTCCTACAGAGAAAGATTATACACTGCCTTTTCCTACAGAGAAAAGATTATACGCTGCCTTTCCTACAGAGAAAGATTATACTCTGCCTTTTCCTACTGAGAAAGATTATACGCTGCCTTTTCCTACAGAAAGATTAGTCTGCCTTTTCCTACAGAGAAAGATTATACGCTGCCTTTTCCTACAGAGAAAGATTATACTCTGCCTTTTCCTACAGAAAGATTATACTCTGCCTTTTCCTACAGAGAAAGATTATACACTGCCTTTTCCTACAGAGAAAGATTATACTGCCTTTTCCTACAGAGAAAGATTATACACTGATTTTCCTACAGAAAGATTATACTCTGCCTTTTCCTACAGAGAAAGATTATACACTGCCTTTTCCTACTGAGAGAAAGATTATACTGCCTGAGAAAGATTATACACTGCCTTTTCCTACAGAAAGATTATACTCTGCCTTTTCCTACAGAGAAAGATTATACGCTGCCTTTTCCTACAGAGAAAGATTATACGCTGCCTTTTCCTGCACAGAAAGATTATCCTCCTATGAGAAAGATTATACGTGCCTTTTTCCTACAGAGAAAGATTATACTCTGCCTTTTCCTACAGAGAAAGTTGATTATACACTGCCTTTTCCTACAGAGAAAGATTATACTTGCCTTTCCTACAGAGGAAAGTTGCCTTTTCCTACAGAAAAGGTTATATGCTGCCTATTCCTACAGAAAAGATTAACACTGCCTTTTCCTACAGAGAAAGATTATACGCTGCCTTTTCCTACAGGGAAAGATTATACGCTGCCTTTCCTACAGAGAAAGATTATACACTGCCTTTTCCTACAGAGAAAAGATTATACGCTGCCTTTTCCTACAGAGAAAGATCCATACGCTGCCTTTTCCTACAGAAAAAGATTATACGCTGCCTTTTCCTACAGAGAAAGATTATCGCTGCCTTTTCCTACTGAAAAGATTATCGCTGCCTTTTCCACAGAAAGATTATACGCTGCCTTTTCCTACAGAGAAAGATTATACGCTGCCTTTTCCTACAGCAGAGAAAGATTATCGCTGCCTTTTCCTACAGAGAAAGATTATACGCTGCCTTTTCCTACAGAGAAAGATTATACACTGCCTTTTCCTACAGAGAAAGATTATCTATGCCTTTTCCTACAGAAAGATTATACGCTGCCTTTTCCTACAGAGAAAGATTATACGCTGCCTTTTCCTACAGAGAAAGATTATACACTGCCTTTTCCTACAGAAAAGATTATCGCTGCCTTTTCCCTACAGAGAAAGATTATACTCTGCCTTTTCCTACAGAGAAAGATTATACGCTGCCTTTTCTACAGAAAAGATTATACTCTGCCTTTTCCTACAGAGAAAGATTATACACTGCCTTTTCCTACAGAGAAAGATTATACACTGCCTTTTCCTACAGAGAAAGATTATACACTGCCTTTTCCTACAGAGAAAGATTACACTGCCTTTTCCTACAGAGAAAGATTATACACTGCCTTTCCCTACAGAGAAAGATTATACGCTGCCTTTTCCTACAGAGAAAGATTATACACTGCCTTTTCCTACAGAGAAAGATTATACGCTGCCTTTTCCTACAGAGAAAGATTATACACTGCCTTTCCTACAGAAAAAGATTATCACTGCCTTTTCCTACAGAGAAAGATTATACACTGCCTTTTTTCCTACAGAGAAAGATTATACACTGCCTTTTCCTACTGAGAAAGATTATACACTGCTTTTCCTACAGAGAAAGATTATACACTGCCTTTTCCTATCACTGAGAAAGATCATACACTGCCTTTTTCCTACAGAGAAAGATTATACGCTCTTTTCCTACAGAGAAAGATTATTGCCTTTTCCTACAGAGAAAGATTATACACTGCCTTTTCCTACAGAGAAAGATTATACACTGCCTTTTCCTACAGAAAAAGATTATACACTGCCTTTTCCACAGAGAAAGATTATACACTGCCTTTTCCTACAGAGAAAGATTATACTGCCTTTTCCTACAGAGAGAAAGATTATACGCTGCCTTTTCCTACAGAAAAGATTATACACTGCCTTTTCCTGCAGGAGAAAGATTATACGCTGCCTTTCCTACAGAAAAAGATTATACGGCTGCCTTTTCCTACAGAAAAGATTATACGCTGCCTTTTCCTACAGAAAAGATTATACGCTGCCTTTTCCTACAGAAAAAGATTATACGCTGCCTTTTCCTACAGAAAAGATTATACGCTGCCTTTTCCTACAGAAAAAGATTTGCCTGCCTTTTCCTACAGAAAAGATTATACGCTGCCTTTTCCTACAGAAAAAGAGAAAGGTTATATGCTGCCTTTCCTACAGAAAAAGATTATACACTGCCTTTTCCTACAGAAAAAGATTATATGCTGCCTTTCCTACAGAAAAGATTATACGCTGCCTTTCCTACAGAAAAAGATTATCGCTGCCTTTTCCTACAGAAAAGATTATACGCTGCCTTTTCCTACAGAAAGAAAGATTATACACTGCCTTTTCCTACAGAGAAAGATTATACACTGCCTTTTCCTACAGAAAAGATTATACACTGCCTTTTCCTACAGAAAAAGATTATACACTGCCTTTTCCTACAGAAAAAGATTATACGCTGCCTTTTCCTACAGAAAAAGATTATACGCTGCCTTTTCCTACAGAAAAAGATTATACTCTGCCTTTTCCTACAGAAAAAGATTATACTGCCTTTTCCTACAGAAAAAGATTATACACTGCCTTTTCCTACAGAAAAGATTATACGCTGCCTTTCCTACAGAAAGATTATACACTGCCTTTCCTACAGAAAAGATTATACTCTGCCTTTTCCTACAGAGAAAGATTATACACTGCCTTTTCCTACAGAGAAAGATTATACTCTGCCTTTTCCTACAGAAAAAGATTATACGCTGCTGCTGCTTTTCCTACAGAGAAAGATTATACACTGCCTTTTCCTACAGAAAAAGAAGATTATACAGAGAAAGATTATACTCTGCCTTTTCCTACAGAAAAAGATTATACGCTGCCTTTTCCTACAGAGAAAGATTATACTGCCTTTTTCCTACAGAGAAAGATTATACACTGCCTTTTCCTACAGAAAAAGATTATACACTGCCTTTCCTACAGGGAAAAGATTATCACGCTGCCTTTTCCTACAGGAGCCTTTTTCCTACAGAGAAAGATTATACACTGCCTTTTCCTACAGAGAAAAGATTATACGCTGCCTTTTCCTACAGAAAAAGATTATACGCTGCCTTTTCCTACAGAGAAAGATTATTGCCTTTTCCTACAGAAAAAGATTATACGCTGCCTTTTCCTACAGAGAAAGATTATACGCTGCCTTTTCCTACAGAAAAAGATTATCTCTGCCTTTTCCTACAGAGAAAGGTTATATGCTGCCTTTTCCTACAGAAAAAAGATTATATGCTGCCTTTTCCTACAGAGAAAGATTATATGCTGTATCTTTTCCTACAGAAAAAAGATTATATCGCTGCCTTTTCCTACAGAGAGAAAGATTATACACTGCCTTTTCCTACAGAAAAGATTATACTGCCTTTCCTACAGAGAAAGCCTTTTATTATGCTGCATTTTCCTACAGAAAAAGATTATACACTGCCTTTTCCTACAGAAAGGATTACAGCTGCCTTTTCCTACAGAAAAAGATTATACATGCTGCCTTTTCCTACAGAAAAGATTATACGCTGCCTTTTCCTACAGAGAAAGATTATACACTGCCTTTTCCTGCAGAAAAAGATTATACACTGCCTTTCCTACAGAGAAAAGATTATACGCTGCCTTTTCCTACAGAAAAGATTATACACTGCCTTTTCCTACAGAAAAAGATTATACACTGCCTTTTCCTACAGAAAAAGATTATACTCGCTGCAGCTTTTCCTACAGAGAAAGACAGAGAAAAAGATTATCGCTGCCTTTTTCCTACAGAGAAAGATTATCGCTGCCTTTTCCTACAGAGAAAGATTATATCGCTGCCTTTTCCTACAGAAAAAGATTATACGCTGCCTTTTCCTGCAGAAAAAGATTATACGCTGCCTTTTCCTACAGAAAAAGATTATACTACTGCCTTTTCCTACAGAGAAAGATTATACACTGCCTTTCCTACAGAGAAAGCGCTGCCTTTTCCTACAGAGAAAGATTATAGCTGTTTTTTCCTACTGCCTTTTCCTACAGAAAAGATTATACACTGCCTTTTCCTACAGAAAAGATTATACGCTGCCTTTTCCTACAGAGAAAGATTATACTCTGCCTTTTCCTACAGAGAAAGATTACTGCCTTTTCCTACAGAAAAGATTATACGCTGCCTTTTCCAGAGAAAGATTACAGCTGCCTTTTCCTACAGAAAAAGATTATACGCTGCCTTTTCCTACAGAAAAAGATTATACGCTGCCTTTTCCTACAGAGAAAGATTATACGCTGCCTTTTCCTACAGAGCCTTTTCCTACAAAGATTATACGCTGCCTTTTCCTACAGAAAGATTATACACTGCCTTTTCCTACAGAGAAAGATTATACGCTGCCTTTTCCTACAGAAAAAGATTATACACTGCCTTTTCCTACAGAGAAAGATTATACACTGCCTTTTCCTACAGAGAAAGATTATACGCTGCCTTTTCCTACAGAGAAAGATTATACGCTGCCTTTTCCTACAGAGAAAGATTATACGCTGCCTTTTCCTACAGAAAAGATTTCCTACAGAGAAAGATTATACAGCTGCCTTTTCCTACAGAGAAAGATTATACACTGCCTTTTCCTACAGAGAAAAGATTATACTGCCTTTTCCTACAGAGAAAGATTATGCTGCCTTTTCCTACAGAGAAAGATCATACACTGCCTTTTCCTACAGAGAAAGATTATACACTGCCTTTTCTACAGAGAAAGATTATACTGCCTTTTCCTACAGAGAAAGATTATACGCTGCCTTTTCCTACAGAGAAAGATTATACGCTGCCTTTTCCTACAGAGAAAGATTATACGCTGCCTTTTCCTACAGAGAAAGATTATACACTGCCTTTCCTACAGAGAAAGATTATACACTGCCTTTTCCTACAGAAAAGATTATACACTGCCTTTTCCTACAGAAAAGATTATACGCTGCCTTTTCCTACAGAGAAAGATTATACTCTGCTTTTCCTACAGAGAAACATTAAAAAGATTATACAGAAAAAGATTATCGCTGCCTTTTCCACAGAAAAGAAAGCCTTTTCCTACAGACAAAAGAAAGATTATACGCTGCCTTTTCCTACAGAGAAAGATTACTGCCTTTCCTACAGAAAAAGATTATACGCTGCCTTTTCCTACAGAGAAAGATTATATGCTGCCTTTTCCTACAGAAAAAGATTATACGCTGCCTTTTCCTACAGAGAAAGATTATAGCTGCCTTTTCCTACAGAGAAAGATTATACTGCCTTTCCTACAGAGAAAGATTATACGCTGCCTTTTCCTACAGAGAAAGATTATATGCCTTTTCCTACAGAGAAAGATTATACCTTTTCCTACAGAAAAAGATTATACACTGCCTTTTCCTACAGAAAAAGATTATACGCTGCCTTTTTCCTACAGAGAAAGATTATACACTGCCTTTTCCTACAGAGAAAAGATTATACGCTATTTTTCCTACAGAGAAAGATTATACACTGCCTTTTCCTACAGAGAAAGATTATACACTTTTTCTACAGAGAAAGATTATACACTTTTCCTACAGAAAGAAAGATTATACACTGCATTTTTCCACAGAAAAAGATTATACGCTGCCTTTTCCTACAGAAAAAGATTATAAGCTGCCCTTTCCTACAGAGAAAGATTATACGCTGCCTTTTCCTACGCTGCCTTTTCTACAGAAAAGATTATACACTGCCTTTTCCTACAGAAAAAGATTATACGCTGCCTTTTCCTACAGAAAAGATTATAAGAAAAGATTATACACTGCCTTTTCCTACAGAGAAAGATTATACGCTGCCTTTCCTACAGAAAAAGATTATACGCTGCCTTTTTTTCCTACAGAAAAAGATTATACGCTGCCTTTTCCTACAGAGAAAGAGCCTTTTCCTACAGAAAAAGATTATACGCTGCCTTTTCCTACAGAAAAAGATTATACACGCTGCCTTTTTCCTACAGAGAAAGATTATACACTGCCTTTTCCTACAGAAAAAGATTATACGCTGCCTTTTCCTACAGAAAAAGATTATACGCTGCCTTTTCCTACAGAAAAGATTATACGCTGCCTTTTCCTACAGAGAAAGATTATACGCTGCCTTTTCCTACAGAAAAAGATTATACACTGCCTTTTCCTACAGAAAAAGATTAAAAGATTATACAGAGAAAGCTGCCTTTTCCTACAGAAAAGATTATACGCTGCCTTTTCCTACAGAGAAAGATTATATGCTGCCTTTTCCTACAGAAAAAGATTATACACTGCCTTTTCCTACAGAAAAAGATTATACACTGCCTTTTTCCTACAGAAAAAGATTATACGCTGCCTTTTCCTACAGAAAAAAGATTATACACTGCCTTTTCCTACAGAGAAAGATTATACGCTGCCTTTTCCTACAGAAAAGATTAAGATTATCGCTGCCTTTTCCTACAGAGAAAAGATTATACGCTGCCTTTTCCTACAGAAAAAGATTATACGCTGCCTTTTCCTACAGAAAAAGATTATACGCTGCCTTTTCCTACAGAAAAAGATTATACGCTGCCTTTCCTACAGAAAAGATTATACGCTGCCTTTTCCTACAGAAAAAGATTATACACTGCCTTTTCCTACAGAGAAAGATTATACGCTGCCTTTTCCTACAGAAAAAGATTATTTCCTTTCTACAGAAAAGATTATACGCTGCCTTTTCCTACAGAAAAAGATTATACGCTGCCTTTTCCTACAGCCCTTTCCTACAGAAAAGATTATACACTGCCTTTTCCTACAGAGAAAGATTATACGCTGCCTTTCCTACAGAAAAGATTATACGCTGCCTTTTCCTACAGAGAAAGATTATACGCTGCCTTTTCCTACAGAAAAAGATTATACGCTGCCTTTTCCTACAGAAAAGATTATACGCTGCCTTTTCCTACAGAGAAAGATTAGTACGCTGCCTTTTCCTACCTACAGAAAAAGATTACTGCCTTTTCCTACAGAAAGATTATACAGCTGCCTTTCCTACAGAGAAAAGGTTATATGCTGCCTTTTCCTACAGAAAAAGATTATACACTGCCTTTTCCTACAGAGAAAGATTATACCTGCCTTTTCCTACAGAAAAAGATTATACGCTGCCTTTTCCTACAGAGAAAGATTATACACTGCCTTTTCCTACAGAAAAAGATTATACACTGCCTTTTCCTACAGAGAAAGATTATACGCTGCCTTTCCTACAGAAAAGATTATACGCTGCCTTTCCTACAGAGAAAGATTATATGCTATACAGAAAAGATTATACGCTGCCTTTTCCTACAGAGAAAAGATTATACACTGCCTTTTTATACAGAGAAAAGATTATACGCTGCCTTTTCCTACAGAGAAAGATTATACACTGCCTTTTCCTACAGAAAAGATTATACGCTGCCTTTTCCCTACAGAGAAAGATTATACGCTGCCTTTTCCTACAGAGAAAGATTATACGCTGCCTTTTCCTACTGAAAAAGAAAAGATTATTATACGCTGCCTTTTCCTACAGAAAAAGATTTATTTCCTGCCTTTTCCTACAGAAAAAGATTATACACTGCCTTTGCCTTTTCCTGCCTTTTCCTACAGAAAAAGAAAGATTATACGCTGCCTTTTCCTACAGAAAAAGATTATACGCTGCCTTTTCCTAGAGAGAAAGATTATACGCTGCCTTTTCCTACAGAGAAAGATTATACGCTGCCTTTCCTACAGAGAAAGATTATACACTGCCTTTTCCTACAGAAAAAGATTATACACTGCCTTTTCCTACAGAAAAAGATTATACACTGCCTTTTCCTACAGAAAAAGATTATACGCTGCCTTTCCTACAGAGAAAGATTATACACTGCCTTTCCTACAGAAAAAGATTATACGCTGCCTTTCCTACAGAAAAAGATTATACGCTGCCTTTTCCTACAGAAAAGATTATACGCTGCCTTTTCCTACAGAAAAAAAGATTACGCTGCCTTTTTCCTACTGCCTTTTCCTACAGAGAAAGATTATACACTGCCTTTTCCTACTGCCTTTTCCTACAGAAAAAGATTATACGCTGCCTTTTCCTACAGAAAAAGATTATACGCTGCCTTTTTCCTACAGAAAAAGATTATACGCTGCCTTTTCCTACAGAGAAAGATTTACGCTGCCTTTTCCTACAGAGAAAGATTTCCTGCCTTTTCCTACAGAAAAGATTATACACTGCCTTTTCCTACAGAGAAAGATTATACACTGCCAGAAAAAGATTATTTCCTACAGAAAGAAAGATTATACGCTGCCTTTTCCTACAGAAAAAGATTATACGCTGCCTTTTCCTACAGAAAAAAGATTATACGCTGCCTTTTCCTACAGAAAAAGATTATTACACTGCCTTTTCCTACAGAAAAGATTATATGCTGCCTTTTCCTACAGAGAAAGATTATACACTGCCTTTTCCTACAGAGAAAGATTATACACTGCCTTTTCCTACAGAAAAGATTATACGCTGCCTTTTCCTACAGAAAAAGATTATACACTGCCTTTTCCTACAGAAAAGATTATACGCTGCCTTTTCCTACAGAGAAAGATTATACACTGCCTTTTCCTACAGAGAAAGATTATACGCTGCCTTTTCCTACAGAAAAAGATTATACACTGCCTTTTCCTACAGAGAAAGATTATACGCTGCCTTTTCCTACAGAGAAAAGATTATACGCTGCCTTTTCCTACAGAAAAAGATTATACGCTGCCTTTTCCTACAGAAAAAGATTATACGCTGCCTTTTCCTACAGAAAAGATTATACGCTGCCTTTTCCTACAGAAAAGATTATATGCTGCCTTTTCCTACAGAAAAAGATTATACGCTGCCTTTTCCTACAGAAAGATTTTTCTTTTCCTACAGAAAAAGATTATACGCTGCCTTTTCCTACAGAGAAAGATTATACACTGCCTTTTCCTACAGAGAAAGATTATACGCTGCCTTTTCCTACAGAAAAAGATTATACACTGCCTTTTCCTACAGAGAAAGATTATACACTGCCTTTTCCTACAGAAAAAGATTATACACTGCCTTTTCCTACAGAAAAAGATTATACGCTGCCTTTCCTACAGAAAAAGATTATACGCTGCCTTTTCCTACAGAAAAAGATTATACGCTGCCTTTTCCTACAGAGAAAGATTATACACTGCCTTTTCCTACAGAAAAAGATTATACACTGCCTTTTCCTACAGAAAAAGATTATACGCTGCCTTTTCCTACAGAAAAGATTATACAGTTGAAAATTTTTCCTACAGAAAAAGATTATACGCTGCCTTTTCCTACAGAGAAAAGATTATATGCTGCCTTTCCTACAGAAAAAGATTATACGCTGCCTTTTCCTACAGAGAAAGATTATACGCTGCCTTTTCCTACAGAGAAAGATTATACGCTGCCTTTTCCTACAGAAAAGATTTTATACGCTGCCTTTTTCCTACAGAAAAAGATTATACTGCCTTTTCAACAGAGAAAGATTATACGCTGCCTTTTCCTACAGAAAAGATTATACAGAAAAAGCTGCCTTTTCCTACAGAAAAAGATTATACGCTGCCTTTTCCTACAGAAAAGATTATACGCTGCCTTTTCCTACAGAAAAGATTATAAAAAGATTATATACTGCCTTTTCCTACAGAAAAAGATTATACACTGCCTTTTCCTACAGAAAAGATTATACGCTGCCTTTTCCTACAGAAAAAGATTATACGCTGCCTTTTCCTACAGAAAAAGATTATACGCTGCCTTTTCCTACAGAAAAAGATTATACGCTGCCTTTTCCTACAGAGAAAGATTATACGCTGCCTTTTCCTACAGAAAAAGATTATACGCTGCCTTTTCCTACAGAAAAGATTATAAAGCCTTTTTACAGAAAAGATTATATGCTGCCTTTTCCTACAGAAAAAGATTATACACTGCCTTTTCCTACAGAGAAAGATTATTATACACTGCCTTTTCCTACAGAGAAAGATTATACTGCTGCCTTTTCCTACAGAAAAAGATTATACGCTGCCTTTTCCTACAGAAAAGATTATATGCTGCCTTTTCCTACAGAAAAAGATTATACGCTGCCTTTTCCTACAGAGAAAAGATTATACGCTGCCTTTTCCTACAGAGAAAGATTATATGTTGCCTTTTCCTACAGAGAAAGATTATACGCTGCCTTTTCCTACAGAAAAAGATTATACGCTGCCTTTTCCTACAGAAAAAGATTATACGCTGCCTTTTCCTACAGAGAAAGATTATACACTGCCTTTTCCTACAGAAAGATTATACGCTGCAGAAAAAGATTTTCCTACAGAAAAAGATTATACGCTGCCTTTTCCTACAGAAAAAGATTATACGCTGCCTTTTTACAGAGAGAAAGATTATGCCTTTTCCTACAGAAAAGCCTTTTCCTACAGAGAAAGATTATACACTGCCTTTTCCTACAGAGAAAGATTATACACTGCCTTTTCCTACAGAGAAAGATTATACTGCCTTTTCCTACAGAAAAGATTATACGCTGCCTTTTCCTACAGAGAAAGATTATACACTGCCTTTTCCTACAGAAAAAGATTATACGCTGCCTTTTCCTACAGAGAAAGATTATACGCTGCCTTTTCCTACAGAGAAAGATTATACACTGCCTTTTCCCAGAAACAGAGAAAAGATTATACGCTGCCTTTTCCTACAGAAAAAGATTATACGCTGCCTTTTCCTACAGAAAAAGATTATACGCTGCCTTTCCTACAGAGAAAGATTATACGCTGCCTTTTCCTACAGAAAAAGATTATACGCTGCCTTTTCCTACAGAAAAAGATTATACGCTGCCTTTTCCTACAGAGAAAGATTATACGCTGCCTTTTCCTACAGAAAAAGATTATACACTGCCTTTTCCAGAGAAAGGTTATACTGCCTTTTCCTACAGAAAAAGATTATACGCTGCCTACAGAAAAGATTTCCTACAGAAAAAGATTATACGCTGCCTTTTCCTACAGAAAAAGATTATACGCTGCCTTTTCCTACAGAGAAAGATTATACACTGCCTTTTCCTACAGAAAAAGATTATACGCTACACAGTTTTTCCTACAGAGAAAGATTATACCTGCCTTTTCCTACAGAAAAAAGATTATTACGCTGCCTTTTCCTACAGAAAAAGATTATACGCTGATTATACACTGCCTTTCCTACAGAAAAAGATTTTCCTACAGAAAAAGAAAGAAGATATATACTGCCTGCCTTTTCCTACAGAAAAAGATTATACGCTGCCTTTTCCTACAGAAAAAGATTATACGCTGCCTTTCCAAGAGAAAAAGATTATACGCTGCCTTTTCCTACAGAAAAAGATTATACGCTGCCTTTTCCTACAGAGAAAAAGATTATACACTGCCTTTCCTGATTATACCTGCCTTTCCTACAGAAAAGATTATACGCTGCCTTTTCCTACAGAAAAGATTATACGCTGCCTTTTCCTACAGAAAAAGATTATACGCTGCCTTTTCCTACAGAAAAAGATTATACGCTGCCTTTTCCTACAGAGAAAGATTATACGCTGCCTTTTCCTACAGAGAAAGATTAACGCTGCCTTTTACAGAAAAAGATTATACGCTGCCTTTTCCTACAGAAAAGATTATACGCTGCCTTTTCCTACAGAAAAAGATTATATGCTGCCTTTTCCTACAGAGAAAGATTATACGCTGCCTTTTCCTACAGAGAAAGATTATACTTTTCCTGCCTTTTCCTACAGAAAAAGATTATACACTGCCTTTTCCTACAGAGAAAGATTATACACTGCCTTTTCCTACAGAAAAAGATTATACGCTGCCTTTTCCTACAGAAAAGATTATACGCTGCCTTTTCCTACAGAAAAAGAAAGAAATTATACGCTGCCTTTTCCTACAGAGAAAAAGATTCCTACAGAAAAGATTATACTTCCCAGAAAAGATTTTCCTTTACAGAAAAAGATTATACGCTGCCTTTTCCTACAGAGAAAGATTATACTGCCTTTTCCTATACAGAAAAGATTATACGCTGCCTTTTCCTACAGAAAAGATTATACACAGAAAAAGATTATACGCTGCCTTTTCCTACAGAGAAAGATTATACGCTGCCTTTTCCTACAGAAAAGATTATACACTGCCTTTCCTACAGAAAAGATTTTCCTACAGAAAAAGATTATACGCTGCCTTTTCCTACAGAGAAAAGATTATACGCTGCCTTTTCCTACAGAGAAAGATTATATGCCTTTTCCTACAGAGAAAGATTATGCCTTTTCCTACAGAAAAAGATTATACGCTGCCTTTTCCTACAGAGAAAGATTATACACTGCCTTTTCCTACAGAAAAGATTATACGCTGCCTTTTCCTACAGAGAAAGATTATACGCTGCCTTTTCCTACAGAGAAAGATTATATGCTGCCTTTTCCTACAGAGAAAGATTATACGCTGCCTTTTTGCCCTACAGAAAAAGATTATACGCTGCCTTTTCCTATGCTGCTTTTCCAGAGAAAGATTATACTGCCTTTCCTGCCTTTTCCTACAGAAAAAGATTATACACTGCCTTTTCCTACAGAGAAAGATTATACACTGCCTTTTCCTACAGAAAAAGATTATACACTGCCTTTTCCTACAGAGAAAGATTATACACTGCCTTTTCCTACAGAAAAAGATTATACGCTGCCTTTTCCTACAGAAAAAGATTATACGCTGCCTTTTCCTACAGAAAAAGATTATACGCTGCCTTTCCTACAGAAAAAGATTATACACTGCCTTTTCCTACAGAAAAAGATTATACGCTGCCTTTTTCCTACAGAGAGAAAGATTATACACTGCCTTTTCCTACAGAGAAAGATTATACACTGCCTTTTCCTACAGAAAAAGATTATGCCTTTTCCTACAGAGAAAGATTATACACTGCCTTTTCCTACAGAAAAAGATTATACGCTGCCTTTTCCTACAGAAAAGATTATACGCTGCCCTACAGAAAAAGATTTCCTACAGAGAAAGATTATACGCTGCCTTTTCCTACAGAGAAAGATTATACGCTGCCTTTTCCTACAGAAAAGATTAGCTGCCTTTTCCTACAGAGAAAGATTATACACTGCCTTTTCCAGAAAAAGATTATACGCTGCCTTTTCCTACAGAGAAAGATTATACGCTGCCTTTTCCTACAGAGAAAGATTATACACTGCCTTTTCCTACAGAGAAAGATTATACGCTGCCTTTTCCTACAGAGAAAGATTATACACTGCCTTTTCCTACAGAGAAAGATTATACACTGCCTTTTCCTACAGAGAAAGATTATACGCTGCCTTTTTCCTACAGAGAAAGATTATACGCTGCCTTTTCCTACAGAGAAAGATTATACGCCTTTTCCTACAGAAAAAGATTATGCCTTTTCCTACAGCCTATTCTACAGAGAAAGATTAGAGAAAGATTATACGCTGCCTTTTCCTACAGAGAAAGATTATACTCTGCCTTTTCCTACAGAGAAAGATTATACTGCCAGAGAAAGATTTTCCTACAGAGAAAGATTATACGCTGCCTTTTCCTACAGAGAAAGATTATACACTGCCTTTTCCTACAGAGAAAGATTATACACTGCCTTTTCCTACAGAGAAAGATTATACACTGCCTTTTCCTACAGAGAAAGATTATACTCTGCCTTTTCCTACAGAGAAAGATTATACGCTGCCTTTTCCTACTGAGAAAGATCATACACTGCCTTTTCCTACAGAGAAAGATTATACGCTGCCTTTTCCTACAGAGAAAGATTATACACTGCCTTTTCCTACAGAGAAAGATTATACTCTGCCTTTTCCTACAGAGAAAGATTATACGCTGCCTTTTCCTACAGAGAAAGATTATACGCTGCCTTTCCTACAGAGAAAGATTATACTCTGCCTTTTCCTACAGAGAAAGATTATACAGCTACAGAGAAAAAGCCTTTTCTACACAGAGAAAGATTATACGCTGCCTTTTCCTACAGAGAAAGATTATACGCTGCCTTTTCCTACAGAGAAAGATTATACGCTGCCTTTTCCTACAGAGAAAGATTATACACTGCCTTTTCCTACAGAGAAAGATTATACTCTGCCTTTTCCTACAGAGAAAGATTATATGCTGCCTTTACACCACACTTTTCCTACAGAGAAAGATTATACTGCAGAGAAAGTTCACAGAGAAAGATTATATGCTGCCTTTTCCTACAGAGAAAGATTATACACTGCCTTTTCCTACAGAGAAAGATTTCTGCCTTTCCTACAGAGAAAGATTATACACTGCCTTTTCCTACAGAGAAAAAAATTGCTTTTCCTTAGCAGAGAAAGATTATACGCTGCCTTTCCACAGAGAAAGATTATACTCTGCCAGAAAGATTTTCCTACACAGAGAAAGATTATACTTCTGCCTTTTCCTACAGAGAAAGATTATACGCTGCCTTTCCTACAGAGAAAGATTATATGCCTTTCCTACAGAGAAAGATTATACACTGCCTTTCCTACAGAGAAAGATTATACGTTGCCTTTTCCTACAGAGAAAGATTATACACTGCCTTTTCCAAATGTTGCTGAAGCAGCAACGTTCACAATACCCTCAAGTGTTCAAGCTGAACATCTCCAAAATGGAAATTACTACTGCTGGCAAAATAATAAGAAATGAAGCACTTACTGTTAAAAAAAATTACATTCCGTTAGCTTGGAAAATCAAGCATGCAATAAGCATGAACAGCAATGGCATAAATATATATCCACAGAAAAACGCATATAAAAATCCTTCCTTCACAGCTTTGAATTTTCAACAGAGTGAAATATTCAATAAGGATTCAGTTATACATATCACATTATTGTCGTTCTACCTTAAAACACAGGGGTCTTTATTCTCGTTATATATATATATATATATATATATATATATATATATATATATATATATATATATATATATATATATATATATATATATATATATATATATATATATATATAAATAATGTTTCCATTTGAACTCAGGTGGCCTAATTTCTTTTCGACAAAAGTCTCTGCTTACTGGACCATTCCTCTAGAAATACTTCTTCTTCTAGCAGTATATAGTAATTCGAGGATCGATAAGTCTCCACATAAGTAATACTAAAGTCTGACCACCACTAGAGAAAGAGTCATGGGACGAACAGCCTGATCCCAAAATCATAGCCTGGAATGTCAAGATAAAAACGTGCGAAGGAAGACATCTTTTAGAAGAGTTAAGTTAAGCATCCCTTAGTTTAACAGCTCTCCTAGGGCTGGCCCGAAGGATTAGACTTACTTTTAAGTGGCTAAGAACCAATCGGTTACCTAGCAACGGGACATACATCTTATTGCGGAATCCGAGCCACATTATAACGAGGAACGAATTTCTATCACCAGAAATAAATTCCTCTAATTCTTCATTGGCCGGTCGGAGAATTCAACGCAGAGTCCTAGCCGAGAACACCACCACCCCGTCCAATGAGGAACTATCTTTTAGAGAATGGGAAATGGGAATTTACTCTAACTTTGCTCGCAAAAAATAGAGATTCTCGAATTAGATTTATCTTCATAACTGTATACAGACTAGTGCACACATGCCGTCAAAATGCTGGTAAGAGTCGAAAAGGCAAATGGAGTCGCGTGTCATGTCTAAGCTCGGAAAAAGGGAGTCATTCAGAAAACTTTTAAATAGGTCATTAGTGAACGAGACAGGTCCCAAGCTGGGCGATGACAAATCTGTAGGGATAAATACTGGGTTTCATACAACTGGACTTTGAGAGAGAGAGAGAGAGAGAGAGAGAGAGAGAGAGAGAGAGAGAGAGAGAGAGAGAGAGAGAATCAGGCAAAAATGAAGCAATTCCCTAAAAAAGTTAAGTGTATCTAAGTTTTACCTGACCACTGAGCTGATTAACAGCTCTCCTAGGGCTGGCCCAAAGGATTAGATTTATTTTACGTGGCTAAGAACCAACTGGTTACTTAACTTCCTAATATAAGTACCATATCTAAGTATTTCAATTAACAATAACTTCTGAGAAATTAATATCTCTGGCATATAAGGTCTAATACCTCCTTACATTTCCACGCCCTCGAAACTCAATGAGCTAAACTTGAGAGGATAAAACAAACAAACAACAGCGCTTTGGCCAAAGGCCAACCGCTCTCAAACACAATACTGCGGGACATCCCCTAATGAAGAAATCAGCGTGAAGTGAAAAAAAATAAATGCAAAAAGTATTGCAAGTTTATAGAGAAGAGGAGCGAACAATAAGGGCAGCGTGACAAACATGAACTATGAAATCAAAACTAAAACCAAATAACCCTTGACAAAATTCAAAAATATCCAACAAATAAAAAAATATAAATCAATCACAATAACTCATAACCAACTGAAAACGAATCTATAAATATAAATAAAAATAAAGTACAATATAAATGAAAATGAAGTACAACAAACAGGAGGTATGGAACTGAACCAAATAAAAACAATACGGCGAGGAAAAAAAAAAAAAAAAAAAAAAAGCAGCACGAGAAACTCGACACCGAGCAGCAGCGCGCCTGCGCACGATGACGGCCCAAAAGTCACTGCGGCGCATTTAAACAGCTTCGTCTCAATCTGCCGTGGCCTGCCCATCAAGGCGAGAATACTCCAAAAAGCATTATCGCACGAGGAACAGAGATGCCTGATTCTGAAGAGCAATAATCACAGGCCCGAGAGTGAGGGCATTTGGTGAATTAATATATGACCCTTGGGGCACCTTCTCTCCCCCAGGGGCGTTGCATGCCCTAGTAAGGAGATGCCCCGTGGTAACGCCCATGCCAGCATCTTCAGCGAAGGATTATACCACCCCGAAAAATAATTGCTACGCAACGATGTTGATGGATGAAGCATTTTATAAATGAATGAATATATTAAATTAATAGTACACAGACACAAATCACTAATAAAAAAACGCAATAACACGTAACACAAACTGCATACAAATACAAATAAGATAAACTGCGCTCGCGAAAAAATACACAACCGATATTATAAACCAAAATAAAAAAAGATAAAACACTGTTCAAGGATAAAACCTCTGACATAGCAAAATAAATACAAGAAAATGCCAAGCTCTACCAGATATGCATTTACAAAATAACAAACACACGTACTTGAAACAGGAATCAACATCTGAGCAACCAAATGTCAGCACTCCTCTCAACAGACAAGGACAAAGTACATGATTAAAAATACTGAAAAGGTTATCGAATGAAATTCCATTATATAAAACAATGCAGCTTTTTCTTTGAGCACCAAAACCTAGAGCTGGAGAGAGAGAGAGAGAGAGAGAGAGAGAGAGAGAGAGAGAGAGAGAGAGAGAGAGAGAGAGAGAGAGAAAACGTCCGAAAATGAAGGTCACCCTACCTCGAGTCAACACCAATTTTTCTTCGTTCAACTTTCTCTCGCTACTTCCTACTTCCGTGATCTGCTTCTCTCTCCGAAATATCAATGAAACAAGTAGGTCAAATGAGAGAAAAACAACTCAAGTATGTTAAATTAAATAAAAACGATTCACAAGTATGTTAAATTAGGTAAAAACAACTCACAAGTGTGTTAAATTAAATAAAAGCAACTCACAAGCACGTTAAATTACATAAAAGCAACTCACAAGTAGGTTATAAATTAAATAAAAACAACTCACAAGTACATTAAATGAGAGAAAAACAACTCACAAGTACGTTAAATGAGAGAAAAACAACACACAAGTACGTTAAATTAAATAAAAACAACTCACAAGTATGTTAAATTAGAGAAAAACAACTCACAAGTACGTTAAATTAAATAAAAACAACTCACAAGTACGTTAAATTAGAGAAAAACAACACACAAGTACGTTAAATGAGAGAAAAACAACACACAAGTACGTTAAATTAAATAAAAACAACTCACAAGTATGTTAAATTAGAGAAAAACAACTCACAAGTACGTTAAATTAGAGAAAAACAACTCACAAGTATGTTAAATTAGAGAAAAACAACTCACAAGTACGTTAAATTAGAAAAAAACAACTCACAAGTACGTTAAATGAGAGAAAAACAACTCACAAGTATGTTAAATCAGAAGAAAACAACTCGCAAGTATGTTAAATTAGATCAAAACAGCAAGTGGTGGTGCTCGTAACGGTACCAGCGTAAATGACGATCGTGATGATAACAATGAGCACTTATGGACGAAGGATATGCGCCATTAAAACAATTTCGATGACTGGTGATTAATCCGTTACATTCATATATATTCGAATCCGCTACTCAGATCAATGAAAGATAAATGAGGTTACCCAAAGTGACTTGAAAATTCGTGCCCGAAGCCTGTCACTAGCGAGGCGTCCTTCCACCTACCCAACACGCCAGAGAGTCAGAGAGCCAGAGAAACGTGAATAGACATAGGATGACACCCCCAAGAAATACGTTGCATGAGAGTCTGACACATGAGGAGGCATACATCAGAACATCAGGGGCAAACAAGGCTTGTAAACACACGTGCATAAACAAAGCTGGTGGCGCAAACTGGTTTGTTTATCAGGTAGCCACTTGGCTCACTGCCCTCTTGCGTGCACGCAAAGATCGTGTGCAAATTTAATATTTTACATCCTTGATTCTATTTGGGCTTTTACAAAGCCAATACGATATGATAAAAGATATATACACATAAACATATATATATATATATATATATATACATTGTGTGTGTGTATGTATATACTAGCTGACCAACCAGGCACTGTCAGGAAAACTCTGAATGACAACCAATAACCATCTCTCTCTCTCTCTCTCTCTCTCTCTCTCTCTCTCTCTCTCTCTCTCTCTCTCTCTCTCTCTCTCTCACTACTTCTCCTTCTCACTCTCCCTCTCTCTCTCCTCTCTCTCTCTCTCTCTCCCTTTCCTGTTAAGATAGTTGCATCAATTACATTGCCCATCAATTTTGACATTTTATATTACACCCCTTCTCACACCACATTCCTATCAGGGCTGAACTTGGACTCGAAGAGCATCGGGAATGTCACTATTTATTTCTGTGACCTCGAAAACTATGGTTTAGACTCTAATATCTGTTGTTTTTGACATATTATTTTTCACCCCTTTTCATCGCCCCCCCCTCTCCCCGACCTTCCTATCGGAGCTGAACTTGGACTTAAAGGGCATCGGAAGTGTCACTACTTATCTCAGTGACATACATCCACTTTTATAAATAAATATATATATATATATATATATATATATATATATATATATATATATATATATATAGTATATATATATATATATATATATATATATATATATATATATATATATATATATATATATATATATATATATATGTACATATATGTATATATATATTTGTATGTATTTTATATATGGTTATGTATGTTCTATATATATACATATATATTCAACACAAATATGTAGTTATGTGTATGATATATATTTTTACGAGCCTAGCCCAGGGTTGGTCTATCTAGCCCTAAACACTTGGCTCAACTCAAAAAAGTAAGCTAACAGTAAAATAAATGGTTTTCACCTTGGCACTGATGTTACATTAGTCACAAAACAAATAGTGGCAATATCAAAAGACTTTACGATCTATGGTGAAATTTCTTAAATCTAGAATTAATCCTAATCTGAAATAAATCACACTACGGTGAGACCTCTAAAAATATGTAAATATACAGGAACTCTGCCACGTCGGGAATTCAGGAATTGGCTCCGTGCACAAACAGGTAGGCACACAGTATCAAAACGCCTATCCTGCAAGACAAAATTACTGTCACTTTGTTGCAGAAAAAAAAGTTAAGTATACCTTAGTTTAACCAGACCACTGAGCTGATTAACAGCTCTCCTAGGGCTGGCCCGAAGGATTAGATTTATTTTACGTGGCTAAGAACCAACTGGTTACCTAGCACCGGGACCTACAGCCTATTGTGGAGTCCGAACAACATTACACCGAGAAATGAATTTCTATCACCATAAATAAATTCCTCTAATTCTTCATTGGCCGGCCGGAGACTCTTACTCGGGCCTAGCAGAGTGCTAGCCGAGAACTCTACCGACTCGTCCAACGAGAAACTATATCTGGCCTTAGCCTGATCATGAAGAGAATATGGTCAAGAACTGGATCATAAAATGACTCCATAATCAGAAGTGCTGGGATGAAGGAAGAGAGAAAACCCTACTGATTGCTGGATAAATGGTGTGGAGGAGGTACTGAAATGCATGCGAGGAAGAAGAGTGTAAGGCAATGTGTGTGTGTGTGTGTGTGTGTGTGTGTGTAAGGAACATGCAGCTGAAGAACCCAGGGTGAGTATATGAAACCTTTTAATTTTAAAAATGTTGTGGAAGCTTTCTGCCTATAACGAGGTTTACACTTAACTCACTAATTAAGGAAGCAAGTGGCGCCTACTAGGGACTTTTGCTTTTTCTAGAGCCACCCCACATTAGGGATAGTGCTGAAATACATACATACATACATATATATAATATATACGAGTATATACACCTACACATACACAAATTCCACAAACAGGTCAAACATGAAATCATGTCAAGTGCAATGGTAAGTTACGACGTCTACTCACTGGGTGAGAAAAGAATATATATATAAATATCGAGGACCCGTGCAGCTGTTTTCATGAGAGTGAAACTGACCCCAAAGTTTAAAAGACCAACACGTTCAATTGTGGGTCACAGCCAAGTGGGTTAGCAAGAGACAAACACTAGACAGGAAAAGCCTATGACTAACGTCATTGGGCAATTTGTACGAAAGGAAAATTTCCTGTTGAGAGAGAGAGAGAGAGAGAGAGAGAGAGAGAGAGAGAGAGAGAGAGAGAGAGAGAGAGCCATGTATGTCCTTTCCTTCATGAAAACGAAAATATGGTCCGCAAAATAATGACGGCAATAATGATAATAAAATGCCACTTCAATCCCCTTGTTCAACAAAAATCATTATTGTTTTTTAAATCTACATCACCGCAAAATTTAATTCACGGTAACGTGAATACTTGCTGGATAATCTCAACTTGATACTATGATACTGCTATTAAAAATGTATTTTGATTCATGCCGTTTATAAATGAAATTATTATTATTATTATTATTATTATTATTATTATTATTATTATTATTATTATTATTATTATTATTATTATTCCTGCATTATAAAAAATTATTATTATTTTATTATTATTATTATTATTATTATTATTATTATTATTATTATTCACAAACCCTTCCTTGAGAGAAGCAAACTCTGAACCCGCCGGCCCTTTAAAGGGCTGTCAGTAAGCGGCCTTGATGAGCTAAATGGAGAAAGTCTTTCCTAAGATGTCCGTCGACCTGAGCCAACGAGTTCACGTTCCACCTAGACCTCACGGCCGTCTGTGAGAGAGAGAGAGAGAGAGAGAGAGAGAGAGAGAGAGAGAGAGAGAGAGAGAGAGAGAGAGAATAAATGATATATTACAAACTTTGATTAAAGTGATTTGTAACTCAATTGTCTTAGGAAGCAAAAGTGTTCTCCCAAATATGATGAGTGAATATAAAAATCAATTATAAATAATATATATATATATATATATATATATATATATATATATAGAGATAGAGAGAGAGAGAGAGAGAGAGAGAGAGAGAGAGAGAGAGAGAGAGAGAGAGAGAGAGTGGTGGAACAAGTTATCATATCCTACTTCATCAATTTACCAAAGTATTCTTTTGTAAAATTACCAAATAAATCTCTCGCTTGAAAGGTACAATTTGCTCGTACTTAAAAGATAAGGAGTCGAGATTCTCACAATAAAATTGTTATTTTTATCATTAAAAATAACTACAAACAAAAATGATCAACATACATTCTCATCCATGCATGACCATGATAATCTCAGCTTTTACATAAAAGTTAAATCTCTATTCACAATTCGAAACATTCTCTCTCTCACACACACACACACAAAGGAATCCTATACAATCCTCTTCTCTCCTTCCTAAGCCCAGAATCAAAGTCCTTCAAATCAAGAGAGCACGTGTCAACAGCCTCCCCGTGAAACGGTTGACAACCATGAGGAATTTCTTCATTTCCTTGTGATTGCGTCTGCCGAACTCACGCACGGCTCTATAAACATTTGAGCACTTTCTATAAAAAGGTTTAGTTCTGTATATAACACGTATCACTTCAAACTCTTTTTGTAAGGCACGAAATAATGAGAATGACATCAAATTTGCAATATTTGACAGGTCCATGCGCGCAATTACATATATGCGCTTATGTACTGAGACTACAGAATTACCAATGGCATAATTTCAGTTGCAGGAGCATTTTCGAGTTTTCATACGAACGGCAAAAAACATCCCGCTAAAATTTATGCTTCACACTACACTAGAGGAAAGGAAAAGCGACTGAATGGAAATAATTACTTTGTTTTCGAATTTGTTCTACTCATACCTGGAGTGAAATATGAAGCTGCTACATTCATCATGGTTAAGACATAGCCCTTATTTATCTTCTCTGACTTAAAATTTAGAGTAAATGAGGAGTCATAATATTAATATGAGACAATTTTCTAATTCCTGGTACAATTCAGCACTGAATTAATTAGACGAACTAACGAGTTTTTAAGTGCAACGGGACATCAAGAAACTTAAACAACCGGGATACTTCATATTTCAAGCTTAAATTCATAAGAAGAAATAAAAACGTTTCTAATAAGTTTGAATTTAATTAGCTGACACCTTTGTATGCAGCACAAAAACTTGGAGCTGTCAAAATGTTACGAAACTTCCAGCTTCAACCCCTTTCACAAGAAATTAAAATTGAAAAAAAAAATTCTTACGACAGAATTCTTCAGTTCCTTTACGAACAAAAGGTTAATCATTAAGCGGAAAATCGACATAAAGTGGGAAATACAAAGAAACGAAAAATCCTAAATAAAAGGTTACATTAAACATTAGCTGCAACAGAAATGAAAAAAAAAAAAACTTATGAGAAATACACAACCATTTAATGTCCCAAAAATAACATAAACCAAAAATACAATACTAATATGAGATTTTCCTCTGTAAAATTTCTCATATAAGCAGTCAGGTACCTTTTGAATCTGTGATGCTTTGTTCAGCGAAATCATTCAACTGTGGTAGCTTAATATACACAATTATTAACAAATTTCTAAAACCAAGAAAAAACTAGAATTCGGTAAAAATCAGTGAATAAATTCTTAAGTTCATCTATTTCTTTACCTATGACGGAATATCCATTTTTCTAATTCTAATCTAAAAAGATGATTGTACACAAATTAACTAATATAAAGAAGGCCAAAAAAAATGTTGGGTAAAAAGCCATTATTTCATCTTGCACACAGTTTAAAGCACCCATCTATCAGTATGTAAATGATAAATAAAAGAACCATATTTCCACTCCGTTCAACATGCTTATAGAAACAGCATTTCATTCTTGTTTATATTGTATAATATTTTTGCGATGTAACAAAAATATTAATAAATAAAAGCACTTGCTACATTAATAGTCAGATCTATCTAATTACGTTTTAAATGACTGTTCATTCGGCTCAATAATCAATTAAATGAAAAATGCACACGCTGAATGTCAATCACGGACTAATTTTCCTTCCTTGTGTATATTATCAAAACACGAATTTTACCTAAATCAGTCCAACATACAGCCGAATTTCAAACCATTCTAATGGCACTAAAACTAAATTACAGTTCAATTTTCACTACAAACGTAATGTAACACCTTTCCTGGTCATTTTCTCATTCAAAATACACTTTTGAACATTCTTTGGGAACTCACACCACAATAATCACTGTTAATCAGCTCAGTGGTCTGGTTAAACTAAGGTATACTTAACCGCCCTCTCACAATGCATTTCCACAAAAGTGGTCATTCTCAGTAACCTCCAGGACTTCAAACCAACTAACTATGGATTCAAAACGCCCTCACAAGCGCCCATTCTCGAAATACAAATCCAGTCACCACAGTTTCTGACCCACTAAGACTCTTCGGTTTTCAGACTGACTCTCTCATTAACTGTAATGTCACAACTTTTTGTTTCTTAAATATATCGACTATTAAACATTTTTTATCTTTGCAATGAAACCTAAGTTTCCAACACCATTATATATATACAGTATATATATATATACATAATATATATATATATATATATATATATATATATATATATATATAAAGTGAATGTTTGTATTCAAGTATGGCTTCTATAGAAATCCAAATCACTTGACAGGCCCAGACAAAACTTTGCACACGGAATCTATGTCACCCCAGAAAGGATTTCAAACTCAAAATCAAACCCCTACCCCGTGACAGACATATAAACACAGACAAGATAAATGAAATTTTCGTCTTTGCGTCACCTTTTCCTTCAGTTTTCTGGGTTTATTCTCATTTTTCACCTGACACTCCACCTTTTTTCTGGCACTATCAGAAGTATGATTAACCTACAACAATAAATCCCTTGTGACATCAATTTCTGATCAGAATTTACGTGAACTCTGATCATAATTTATGATAATTAATATAACTGTTTATTACCTCTATAAAATCTGCATTGAAAAACTAAATTGGTAATTTTTTCCATAGTAAGCAAAGCCGAGTCTGCACATGCACAGTAGTGGCTAATCACGGTTGATGGTTGGAATTAATTATCGTGCAAATTGGCAAATAACTTCACTGCGTACGGAAGATAAGTTTCTTTTCATGTTGGTTGGTACTGATTACCTGGAAGATAATGACTGAAAATTCTAGATTAAAACTTTACAGGAATGTAGATCATTATATTTGGGAAAAATCTTTTGCGAAAGGCACTTGGAGGGTAAATGTATTAGATGCAAATAGGGATTAAATTAAGAAATGGCAACTACTGCACTTCGAGTAACTCGAAGTGCTCGCAGCTTACACAACATGTCAATTCATACCTTCTGCTGATGTGATCATACACAGTGAGGAATAGTATTCCCATCATTTAGGAAATTAAAATTACTGTTAATGGTTATATATTAGAATGATATACATTCATTTCTGTCTTTTATCAATGCATATTTATTCAAAACAATAAATACCAGTTGCCTAACATTCCTCCAAGAAGGGTAAGATTTTGTTTGATTCATGATCATGTTATTGTACGAACTGACCAAGTTTATAGATGCCATACGTGTAACTTTGTACACAATTCTACGCTAAGGAATTTGATGTCATTGTAAAGATAATGAACTGTATAGGAAAGTGCTCTACCACTTTTTTTCTGAATGTGATGAGGGGGTGGAAGGCACGCTGTTGCAGCAATTCACTTGATAACAGGAAAGAAGTAAAATGGCGTAACAGAGTATAGACTGAATGTTTCTTATTAAAAGCAGACGTCTATTCCCTTACAATAATAATGGATGAGTTTAAATAAGAACTAAGGGGTTGGTTCAGCTTTTTATGAATTGGAGAGTGAAGGTTACTTTCATTATAGTGACACATCACAAAAAGACATCATTGTCTGTATCACACAGAAATATTGTTTTAGATTTTCATTGCACGATTTGGACTTATGACGGCCTACAAATAGCGTTGAAGGGTCTAAGAGTGAAATGAATATCGCCTAAATATAATTTATTCATATTCTGATCAAAGTGCTTTAGATGCTTCCCAGCTGAAATACAGTTACAAACTGTCATGGAATTGATGCTGAGAGAGAGAGAGAGAGAGAGAGAGAGAGAGAGAGAGAGAGAGAGAGAGAGAGAGAGAGTTTACTGGTTGTTATTCAGAGTTTTCCCAGGAAGCACCGGGTTGGTCAGCTAGTGTGTGTGTGTGTGTATAATAAATGCTATGGGTCAATATTACCGTAAATTTAAACAGAAAGTGTTTACATTTGCCTCAAGGGAATCCCAGTTACCTGCTTTCCTATACCTTAGGTACGTTCTCTATCAGAGAGCCTAAAATCCGCCAAGAAAATATATCAAGAAAATTCGCATGGAAAGTGTGAGGTTTCGATCCCACGATAACGAGAACTGAATACTGTAAATGTTTACCATTTCTTGGTGTCTGAATGGGAGAGAACGTGTAAGAAAATTGGAGGTCAGAAAGAAGTACGACTACCATAAAACACACAAACACGCACGCGCACACAAACTTTAATTATATGTAGGTATGCATAAATATATGTATCAAACGGATGTCCGCTCGTGCATAACGTTAATATAATTAACATTTTGGGGAACAAACCGTAAAGGATGCACATGAGAGAGAGAGAGAGAGAGAGAGAGAGAGAGAGAGAGAGAGAGAGAGAGAGATTACAGTTACCTCTAAAGCAGCATCCAAAAAAAAAAAATACCAGTGTTTTAAAAGGATACAAACTTCTGAAATACCAAATCCACACTACAGAATATCTAAACCGTTCAAATAATCGACCTACGAAAAATTATTCACATTAACCAGGTCGAATTTCGGACCAAACTTGAGCTGATAGACGACGATGCCGCAAAAAGCCACTTTTTGATCTTATCGAAGGCGAGGGAGCACCGAGGGGTGGGACGGTGGGGGAAAGTGACCACGTACTGCACCAGGCGAACGGCTCAATGTGACTTTAATGGGAAATGTCACGTCGCAACTAACATTTCAAAAGACCTTGTTGTTCGTGTTGTTGTTGTTCGTGTTGTTGTTTGTTGTTCCTAGTCCACTCCATGACTGACGAGAGAGATAAACCAAGAGGTCCCCGATATCACGAACAAAAGGGAAAGTTGTTACAAGGTCCTTCTTGACAGATATATAAACTGTGGGGTTGAGTGAATACAGCTGTAGCTACAGCTATCCTGTTATATACTGAAATATACCTACATACATACATACACACACATACATTAATATATAGGCGTGTGTAGGTGTTTATGAGTGTCCATCAAAGCTAATGTACACACGTTATCTACAATACTCTGGCAACGTTTTCATTATTTTCAGCAGTTTCTCCAACCCTCATGGTTGAAGTCTACACACACACACACACACACACACACACACATATATATATATATATATATATATAATATATATATATATATATATATATATATATATATATATTGTTACATGGGTCATTCGGCTGATGAGTTTATTACTTTTTTTACTTATATTGTCTTGTTTAACCTAAGACCCACGTAACCCTGTCAATTAAGGCTGAAAGTTACCTAAAAAAAAGATAATTTAACATAATTAGGTCAAGTCGCCAGTTGAGACTAGATTACTGAATATAATGATTTATTCTGAATACATGAACTAAATCAACAATGTTACTCAGACAACTAGTAAAAAAGTAAAACATTAACTGATTTCTTACGGGAGCTAACAACAGCTCCAACTTCGTCCCACTTCTGACACAAGATATTTCAACATAATTTAGTGGATAACCCAACGGCTCAGGGCCTCTTGTGACGCGTCTATAAGGCAACTGCAAACGTGTGAATTGAGGATCTTGGTATCAAGGATGCCAATTCTTCTCCAAAGAAGAGGGTGGCCAGGTCCAAGGTGGGTACAATTCTGGAAGAGACGTATCCAGATAACATTCAAGTATCATAAAAACTCTCACTTGTTATTAATTGACTGCAAGGGATGAATTTTATGATCAAGAATATTACTTTAACAGCATGGAGGATAATTTATGCACTTCCACTAGGCAACAATAATTGTACTTAATAAATTTGACCTCATAAATGGGATATGGTTTTGCTACGATTTGCTTAGTCAGTGACTGTTTAAGCGAGGGAAACTTGAAGCACAAAAATGAGAGTTTAAGTTCAAGGGAAAGAGAACCGGGAGTAACTGTCACCTTCAGGCTTACTGCTGGAATAGACAATGCAGTGATCAATTTCATCAAAAGTCCCTGGTCCGTTTGGATGGCAATTCTTCCCCCACATTCGAGACTGAGACAAAGGTTAAGTGGGCTCCCCGAAACATGTCAGGTTCCGTCAGGCGTTACCCTGCATCTGATTTTTGAAGCTTGGGGGAGCTTGGGTTGCCAGTGGTCTCGAATCCTCCCACAAGCCAACTTAGTGTGGGTGCAGGTAGCGTCTGTAAAATGACAAAAAACTCGCCAGTACAAAGGTCATAGAAAAGTGAACTTAAGGTACAATCTGGCTGAGGTTGGTCCTAGCAAAACCTATCATGTCAGATATCCCTCTAAACTAAAATTTCCTACCCCTTTTGATGGTTGGGATCGGGTCAAAACAACTCCTGCTCGCTTGCTTCTTCCTACATGGTATGCCCTCTTGCTTTAACAAAGAGGGAGCTTTTTATATTTCGATTAAAGCAAGGCGGAGAGGTCGAACTGCTGATAAAATATTTTTAATAATATATATACACACACACATATATATATATTGTGTGTTGGTCTGTATTGTATAATGTTAAAGAGAAAAGAAGAACACCCATTACAACCATTTCATAGCCATTGAATCCAGGAAGAAACTGTTGCACAACAATCTCACTGCCCAGTTTTTACTGCAGATACTAAGAGCAGAGAACGAGGAAGAGTCGGTGTTTAACCCTAAGGGAAGTGATAACTTCCCTCTAAAAGGAGGACTGTAAGTCTCAGTGAAAACGGAGGAAGGAAAAGAATTTCGAAGCCTGGCAGACGAGGAAAATAATGGGCAGTAACAGAATGATTTAAAAGATGAGCTTCTTTTCACTGGAAATGTGTGAAGTGGTACCTTCTTTTTATGAGGCCTCGAGAACCTCAAAGAAAAAAGTATTTGCGACGACTGCATCAGACCCCATGAAACAAGCAAAGATGGTTTAATTAACATCATAGTAATTCGCCATTCAATTACGCCTTGGATTTACTTTCATTCGGGATGCCTTGAAACCAAAGCATTCGATCAGTCAGCTCTTAACTGGACTTACTTTTCTCATGTCTCCAAACAGCTACTCTGCGCCGTCACTTCATCAGTGTTGTATACCTTTCTTCATGGCCAGTCACCTCCTCTCACCTCTGTCAGTCAATGCCAGATTTGTAAGCATACTTCCTCTGCAGAATTCACTTGGCCTCTCCCTGAAATTTCTTGCACATATTTCTTTCTCTCTGTAATCTCTTGCACTTCTATAACTTTACCATTTCTCTCTATACTCCCTTGCAATTCTATAACTTTATCATTCCTTTCTATACTCTCTTGAAATTCTGTAACTTTATCATTCCTCTCTTTAACTCTCTTGCAATTCTATAACTTTATCATTCCTCTCTTTACTCTCTTTGCAATTCTATAACTTTATCATTTCTCTCTATAATCTCTTTCAATTCTTTAACTTTATCATGTCTCATGTTGCCATGAAGTCTCAGTAAATGGGCAAATTTAATAATAATAATAATAATAATAATAATAATAATAATAATAATAATAATAATAATAGTAGTAATTTTTCAGGGGAGGGGAGGTCTATCACAGTCATCCTATTCGACTGGGTAGTATTTATAGTGTGGGGTTCCGGGTTGCATCCTGCCTCCTCAGGAGTCCATCACTTTTCTCGCTGTGCGCCCTTTCTAGTAGCACACTTTTCAGCATGAGTCCTGGAGCTACTTCGGCATCTAGTTTTTTCAGATTCCTTTTCAGGAATCTTGGGATCGTGCCCAGTGTTCCTGTGGTTATGGGTACAATTTCCACTGGCATATTCCATATCCTTCTTATTTCGATTTTCAGGTCTTGATACTTATTATTATTATTTTACGACTCAATATCATATCGATAGAGATAGGCTATATCTTCATTAAACTTGTTTTCTTTTAATTTCAGAAATAACGATCAAAATGGAATGCTTGATTTGTGGAAGGAAGATTGACGAAGAAGGGGTCCTAGTCGAAAGAGGACTCAAGACTTTGATCCAGGCAAGCCTGGAGTGGGGAGATGATAAATACAGGTCATTTGAAAAACTCAAAAGTGCACCAGTACATAAACTATGCCATAAAAACTACACTAGTATATATAGCTGCAGTGAATAAAAACCTATCACAGCCTTCTGCTTCTCAAACCTGTGCTGTGCCTCGATCTGGAGCTAAGGTGCTGTGCCTCGATCTGGAGCTAAGGTGCTGTGCCTCGATCTGGAGCTAAGGTGCTGTGCCTCGATCTGGAGCTAAGAGTTTTTATGTTCGAAATGACTGCATATTCTGTGGAGAGAGAGAGCAAGGGCCCTTGACGCAAAATATCCCAGACATTAACGGTTCACTGTATATACAGTAATGTAGCAGCAGTAGTTTCGTGATAAAATGATTTCAATATGTGAGCAACGCCGTGATAAGTGGGGACAAGAAGTTTACTCACGTATTGCAAATATTATCGATTTGGTAGCAGAGGAAGGTCGTCACCACTCCAGCTGCTACACTCATTTGAGCATATTCCAAAAAGAGAATCAGCAGGCAGTCAAGAGGAGTCAGTAGCGTTTTCTGCATTCAAAAATCTTTTAGAATGTATTGAAAGTAATGAATGCCAATGCAGTTTGAGAGAGTTAAAGACAATTATGGCCGACGTTTCTGGAGCGGATCAAGAGGACCTTCAGAGTGACCACTGCACTGGCTAAAAACTAAACTTCTCGCTCACTACATGGACAGCATATATTGCACGCATCTACACTCCCACCATAACATTTGTACCTTTACTCAAACAGGAGAGTATATATTGCACTCATCTACACTCCCACCATAACATTTGTACCTTTACTCAAACAGGTATATACTGCACTCATCTACACTCCACCATAACATTTGTACCTTTACTCAAACATCTACATACTGCACTCATCTACACTCCCACCATAACATTTGTACCTTTACTCAAACAGGAGAGTATATACTGCACTCATCTACACTCCCACCATAACATTTGTACCTTTACTCAAACAGGACAGCACATATTGCACACATCTACACTCCCACCATAACATTTGTACCTTTACTGCATTGCATGCATCTACACTCCCACCATAACATTTGTACCTTTACTCAAACAGGAGAGCATATATTTGCATCTATGCATCTACCTTTACTCAACCATAAAACCTCAAACAGGAGAACCCACCGTAACATTTGTACCTTTACTCAAACAGGAGAGCATATATTGAGCATCTACACTCCCACCATAACACATTGCCATAACATTTGTACCTTTACTCAAACAGGAGAGCATATATTGCATGCATCTACACTCCCACCATAACATTTGTACCTTTACTCAAACAGGAGAGCATATATTGCATGCAACTCCCACCATAACATTTACTTTTACTCAAACAGAGCATATTGCATGCATCTACACTCCCACCATAACATTTGTACCTTTACTCAAACAGGAGCATCTACATATAACATTTGTACCTTTTCTCAAACAGGAGCATTGCATGCATCTCCTCCCACCTAACATTTGTACCTTTACTCAAACAGGAGGCATATTGCATGCATCTACACTCCCACCATAACATTTGTACCTTTACTCAAACAGGAGAGCATATATTGCATGCATCTACACTCCCGCCATAACATTTGTACCTTTACTCAAACAGGAGAGCACATATTGCATGCATCTACACTCCCCTAACATTTGTACCTTTACTCAAACAGGAGAGCATATATTGCATGCATCTAACAACATTTTGTACCTTTACTCAAACAGAGAGCATATATTGCATGCATCTACACTCCCACCATAACATTTGTACCTTTACTCAAACAGGAGAGCATATTGCATGCATCTACACTCCCACCATAACATTTGTACCTTTACTCAAACAGGCATATATTGCATGCAGCACTCCCACCATAACATTTGTACCTTTACTCAAACAGGAGAGCGTATATTGCATGCATCTACACTCCCACCATAACATCAAACAGGAGGGCATATGTGCATGCATCTACACTCACCATAACATTTGTACCTTTACTCAAACAGGAGGCGTATGTTGCATGCATCTACCTCCGCCATAACATTTGTACCTTTACTCAAACAGGAGAGCATATGTGCATGCATCTACACTCCCACCATAACATTTGGAGCCTTTACTCAAACAGGAGGCGTATGCATGCATCTGCATCCCACCATCTACACTCCCATATACCATAACAACTTTACTCAAACAGGAGGCGTATGTTGCATGCATCTACACCCCCATAACATTTGTACCTTTACTCAAACAGGAGCATATATTGCATGCATCTACACTCCCGCCATAACATTTGTACCTTTACTCAAACAGGAGAGTATGTGCATGCATCTACACTCCCACCATAACATTTGCGTATATTGCATGCATCTACACTCCCACCATAACATTTGTACCTTTACTCAAACAGGATTGCATGCATATCTTCCCACCTAACATTTACCTTTACTCAAACAGGAGAGCGTATATTGTACCATCAAACAGGGAGGCATCTACACTCCCACCATAACATTTGTACCCATATATTGCATGCATATTTGTACCTTCTCAAACAAGAGAGCATGCATCTACCTCCCACCATAACATTTGTACCTTTACTCAAACAGGAGAGCGTATATTGCATGCATCTACACTCCCACCATAACATTTTGTACCTTTACTCAAACAGGAGAGCGTATATTGCATGCATCTACACTCCCACCATAACATTTGTACCTTTACTCAAACAGGAGAGCATATATTGCATGCATCTACACTCCCACCATAACATTTGTACCTTTACTCAAACAGGAGAGCATATATTGCATGCATCTACCTCCCACCATAACATTTGTACCTTTACTCAAACAGGAGGCGTATATTGCATGCATCTACACTAACACATTTGTACCTTTCAAACAGGAGGCGTATATTGCATGCATCAAACATTTGTACCTTTACTCAAACAGAGGCGTATTGCATGCATCTACACTCCCACCATAACATTTTCTACCTTTACTCAAACAGGAGGCGTATATTGCATGCATCTACACTCCACCATAACCACCAAACAGGAGAGCATTTGTACATAACATTTTACTCAAACAGCATATATTGCATGCATCTACACTCCCACCATAACATTTGTACCTTTTGCACATATTGCATCTACACTCCCACCATAACATTTGTACCTTTACTCAAACAGAGAGCATATGCATGCATCTACCTCCCGCCATAACATTTGTACCCTTTACTCAAACAGGAGCTGCATGCCCACCATAACATTTGTACCTTTACTCAAAAGGAGGCATATATTGCATGCATCTACACTCCCACCATAACATTTGTACCTTTTACTCAAACAGGAGAGCGTATATTGCATGCATCTACACTCCCACCATAACATTTGTACCTTTACTCAAACAGGAGAGCATATATTGCATGCATCTCTACATAACATTTGTACCCTCAAACCACAATAACATTCAAACAGGAGGCATATATTGCATGCATCTACACTCCCACCATAACATTTGTACCTTTACTCAAACAGGAGAGCGTATATTGCATGCATCTACACTCCCACCATAACATTTGTACCTTTACTCAAACAGGAAACATGCATCTACACTCCCACCATAACATTTGTACCTTTAGAGCATATTGCATGCATCTACTCTGCATGCAGAGCATATATTGCATGCACTCCCACCATAACATTTGTACCTTTACTCAAACAGGAGAGCGTATATTGCATGCATCTACACTCCCACCATAACATTTGTACCTTTACTCAAACAGGAGAGCGTATATTGCATGCATCTACACTCCCACCATAACATTTGTACCTTTACTCAAACAGAGAGCGTATATTGCATGCATCTACACTCCCACCATAACATTTTGTACCTTTACTCAAACAGGAGGTATATTGCATGCATCTACACTCCCCACCATAACATTTGTACCCTTTTCAAACAGGAGAGCATATATTGCATGCATCTACACTCCCACCATAACATTTGTACTTTACTCAAACAGAGAGCATATATTGCATGCATCTACACTCCCCACCATAACATTTGTACCTTTACTCAAACAGGAGCATATATTGCATGCATCATACATTTGTACCACTCAAAACATTTGCCACCTTTACTCAAACAGGAAGCGTATGCATGCATCTACACTCCCTGCCATAACATTTGTACCTTTACTCAAACAGAGAGCGTATATTGCATGCATCTACACTCCCACCATAACATTTGTACCTTTACTCAAACAGGAGCCATATTGCACCATAACATTTGTACCTTTACTGTATATTGCATGCATCTACACTCCCACCATAACATTTGTACCTTTACTCCAAACAGGGAGATTGCATGCATCTACACTCCCACCATAACATTTGTACCCTTCAAACAGGAGAGGCACATATTGCATGCATATACCTCCCACCATAACATTTGTACCTTTACTCAAACAGGAGAGCGTATATTGCATGCATCAACACTCCCACCATAACATTTGTACCTTTACTCAAACAGGAGAGCCCATCAACACAAACCACCATAACATTTGTACCTTTACTCAAACAGAGAGCATATATTGCATGCATCTACACTCCCACCATAACATTTGTACCTTTACTCAAACAGGAACATATTGCATGCATCTACACTCCCACCATAACATTTGTACCTTTACTCAAACAGGAGAGCATATGCATGCATCTACACTCCCACCCATTTAAGCGTATATTGCATGCATCTACACTCCCACCATATTTGTACCTTTACTCAAACAGGAGAGCATATATTGCATGCACTCCCACCATAACACCTTTACCGCCATAACATTTGTACCTTTACTCAAACAGGAGGCGTATATTGCATGCATCTACACTCCCACCATAACATTTGTACCTTATATTCAAACAGAGAGCGTATATTGCATGCATCTACACTCCCACCATAACATGTATATTGCATGCATACACTCCTCACCATAACACTTTACTCCAGGAGGCATATGTGCACATGCATCCACTCCCACCATAACATTTGTACCTTTACTCCAAACAGGAGAGCATTATGTTGCATGCATCAACACTCCCACCATGCATTTGTACCACTCCAGAGCACACCATAACATTTGTACCTTTACTGTACGCATCTACACTTAACATTTGTGCCTTTACTCAAACAAGACAGGCAGCATCTACACTCCACCATAACATTTGTACCTTTATGCATCTGCATCTACTCCCCACCATAACATTTGTACCTTTACTCAAACAGGAGAGCATATATTGCATGCATCTACACTCCCACCATAACATTTGTACCTTTACTCAAACAGGAGAGCGTATATTGCATGCATCTATCTCCCCACATCATTTGTACCCTTTACTCAAAAGGAGGCACACTCCCACCATAACATTTTGAAGGGCATATATTGCATGCATCAACACTCCCACCATAACATTTGTACCTTTACTCAAACAGGAGAGCACTCCACCATAACATTTGTACCTTTACTGCATCATGCATCACTCCCACCATAACATTTGTACCTTTACTCAAACAGGAGGCGTATATGTGCATGCATCTACACTCCCACCATAAACAGGAGAGCATATATTGCATGCATCTACACTCCCACCATAACATTTGTACCTTTACTCAAACAGGAGATATGTATGCATTGCATTTGTACCTTTACTCAAACAGGAGAGCACTGCCATCTACACTCCCACCATAACATTTGTACCTTTACTCAAACAGGAGAGCGTATGTTGCATGCATCTACCTCCCACCATAACATTTGTACCTTTACTCAAACAGGAGGCACATATTGCATGCATCTACACTCTCTCTCCCACCCTAACATTTGTACTTTACTCAAACCGTATGTTGCATGCATCTCCACCACAACCACTCCATAACATTTGTACCTCTCAAACAGGAGAGCATATATTGCATGCATCTACACTCCCACCATAACATTTTGTACCTTTACTCAAACAGGAAGGCGTATATTGCATCCCACCAACATTTGTACCTTTTGCTCAAACAGGAGGCATAGGATATTGCATGCATCTACATCCACCTAACATTTGTACCTTTACTCAAACAGGAGGCATACATCATAACATTTGTACCTTTACTCAAACAGGAGCGTATGTGCATGCATCTACACTCCCACCATAACATTTGTACCTTTACTCAAACAGGAGGCACATATTGCATGCATCTACTCTCCCACCATAACATTTGTACCTTTACTCAAACAGGAGAGCGTATATTGCATGCATCTACACTCCCACCATAACACCTTTACTAATATTTGCATCTACTCCCCACCATAACATTTGTACCTTTACTCAAACAGAGAGCATATATTGCATGCATCTACACTCCCACCATAACATTTGTACCTTTACTCAAACAGGAGAGCATATATTGCACGCATCTACACTCCCACCATAACATTTGTACCTTTACTCAAACAGGAGAGCATATATTGCATGCATCTACACTCCCACCATAACATTTGTACCTTTACTCAAACAGGAGAGCATATATTGCGCACGTCACTCCCACCATCTACACTCCAGGCTGCATGCATCTACACTCCCACCACAACATTTGTACCTTTACTCAAACAGGGAGGCATATGTGCACGCATCTACCTCCCACCATAACATTTGTACCTTTACTCAAACAGGGAGATTTTGCACGCATCTACACTCCCACCATTTATTGCACATCTACACTCCCACCCTTTACTCAAACAGGAGGCATATATTGCACACATCTACTCTCCCACCATAACATTTGTACCTTTACTGCATCTACACATCACACTCCCACCATAACATTTGTACCTTTACTCAAACAGGAGAGCATAACATATTGCATGCATCTACACTCCCACCATAACACCTTTTTATGCATCAACACTCCCACCATAACATTTGTACCTTTACTCAAACAGGAAGCATATATTACACGCATCGACAAACAAGCCTTTAGAGCATTTGTACCTTTACTCAAACAGGAGGCATATATTGCATGCATCTACACCCACCATAACATTTGTACCTTTACTCAAACAGAGAGCGCACATATTGCATGCATCTACACTCCCACCATAACATTTGTACCTTTACTCAAACAAGAGAGCGTACCTTTTATATTGCATGCATCTACACTCCCACCATTTAACATTTGTACCTTTACTCAAAACAGGAGAGCAATATATTGCATGCATCTACACTCCCGCCATAACATTTGTAATTTTTCAAACAGGAGAGCGTATATTGCATGCATCTACACTCCCACCATAACATTTGTACCTTTACTCAAACAGGAGAGCGTATATTGCATGCATCTACACTCCCACCATAACATTTGTACCTTTACTTCAACAGGAGAGCATATATTGCATGCATTACATGCTACACCACCATAACATTTGTACCTTTATTCAAACAGGAGAGCGTATATTGCATGCATCTACACACTCCCGGCCATAACATTTGTACCTTTACTCAAACAGGAGAGCGTATATTGCATGCATATACACTCCCACCATAACATTTGTACTCCTCTTTTATTTCAAACAGGAGAGCGTATATTGCATGCATCTACACTCCTGCCATAACATTTAGTAGTGCCTTTACCTTTACTCAAACAGGGAGAGCGTATATTGCATGCATCTACACTCCCACCATAACATTTGCCTTTTCAAACAGGAGAGCATATATTGCATGCATCTACACTCCTCCCACCATAACATTTTGTACCTGTACTCCAAACAGGAGAGCGTATATTGCATGCATCTACCCCACCATACATTTGTAACATTTTACCTTTATCAAACAGGAGAGCATATATTGCACGCATCTACACTCCCACCATAACATTTGTACCTTCATCTATATTGCACACTACACCCCACCATAACATTTGTACCTTTATTTCAAACAGGAGAGCGTATATTGCATGCATCTACACTCCCACCATAACATTTGTACCTTTACTCAAACAGGAGAGCGTATATTGCATGCATCTACACTACCCACCATAACATTTGTACCTTCACTCAAACAGGAGAGCGTATATTGTACACATCTACACTCCCACCATAACATTTGTACTTTTACTTCAAACAGGAGAGCATATATTGCATGTACACTTGCACCATAACATTTGTACCTTATTTCAAAAGAGCATATGTTTGCACACCTACACTCCACCATAACATTTTACCTTTACTCAAACAGGAGAGCATATATTGCATGCATCTACACTCCCACCATAACATTTGTACCTTTACTTCAAACAGGAGAGCATATATTGCATGCAATTACACCCACCATAACATTTGTACCTTATTTCAAACAGAGAGCATATATTGCATGCATCTACACTCCCACCATAACATTTGTACCTTTATCAAACAGGAGAGCATATATTGCATGCATCTACACTCCCACCATAACATTTGTACCTTTACCTTTTCAAACAGGGAGAGCGTATATTGCATGCATCTACACTCCCACCATAACATTTGTACCTTTTTCAAACAGGAGAGCATATTGCATGCATCTACACTCCCACCATAACATTTGTACTTTACTTCTCAAACAGGAGAGCATATTGCATGCATATACACTCCCACCATAACATTTGTACCTTTACTCAAACAGGGAGAGCACATATTGCATGCATCTACACTCCCACCATAACATTTGTACTTCTCAAACAGGAGAGCGTATATTGCATGCATCTACACTCCCACCATAACATTTGTACTTTACTCAAACAGGAGCATATATTGCATGCATATACACTCCACCAACCTTTAACATTTGCCATAACATTTGTACTTGCTCAAACAGGAGCATATATTGCATGCATCTACACTCCCACCATAACATTTTGTACCTTTACTCAAACAGGAGCGTATATTGCATGCATCTACACTCCCACCATAAGCAACATTTGTACCTTTACTCAAACAGAGAGCATATATTGCATGCATCTACACTCCCACCATAACATTTGTACCTTTTATTTCAAACAGGAGAGCGTATATTGCATGCATCTACACTCCCACCATAACATTTGTACTTTTTACTCAAACAGGAGAAAGTATATATTGCATGCATCTACACTCCCACCATAACATTTGTACTTTTACTCAAACAGGAGAGCACATATTGCAAATACAACACTCCCACCATAACATTTGTACCTTTATTTCAAACAGGAGAGCGTATATTGCATGCATCTACACTCCCACCACTAACATTTGTACCTTCTAAACAGGAGAGCACATATTGCATGCATCTACACTCCACCATAACATTTGTACTTTTTACTAAACAGGAGAGCGTACACTCCCACCACAACATTTTGTGCCTATGCAATGCAGCATCTACACTCCCACCATAACATTTGTACCTTTATCAAACAGGAGAGCGTATATTGCATGCATCTACACTCCCACCATAACATTTGTACCTTTACTCAAACAGGAGAGCGTATATTGCATGCATCTACACTCCCACCATAACATTTGTACTTCTCCAAACAGGAGAGCGTATATTGCATGCATCTACACCCCACCATAACATTTGTACTTTACTCAAACAGGAGAGCACATATTGCATGCATCTACACTCCCACCATAACATTTGTACCTCCCCACCATAACATTTTACTCAAACAGGGAGAGCGTATATTGCATGCATCTACACTCCCACCATAACATTTGTACCTTTACTCAAACAGGAGAGCACATATTGCATGCATCTACACTCCCACCATAACATTTGTACTTTTACTCAAACAGGAGAGCACATATTGCATGCATCTACACTCCCACCCCACCATAACATTTGTACTAACATTTATTTCAAACAGAGAGCGTATATTGCATGCATCTACACTCCCAGGAGATGCACAACATTTGTACCATTTTATTTCAAACAGGAGAGCGTATATTGTGCATCTACACTCCACCATAACATTTGTATTGCATTGCGCATCTACACTCCCACCATAACATTTGTATTTATTTATTTCAAACAGGAGAGCGTATATTGCATGCATCTACACTCCTACCATAACATTTGTGTACCTTATATTTGTACTCTTATTTTCAAACAGGAGAGTGCTATATTGTAGCATCTACTCTCCCAAACCATAACATTTGTACACTCCCACCCATATCATTTTGAACTCAAACAGAGAGCGTATATTGCATGCATCTACACTCCCACCATAACATTTGTACTTTTATTGATCTACACCCCACCCTAACATTTGTACTTATTTCAAAGAGAGAGCGTATATTGCATGCATCTACACTCCCAAACATTTGGACACCTTAACTCAAACAGGAGACATATTGCATGCATCTACACTCCCACCATAACATTTGTACATAACATTTGTACTCTTACTCAAACAGAGAGAGCATTTTTATATTGCATGCATCTACACACCATAACCACCATAACATTTGTACCTTTACTCAAACAGGAGAGCACATATTGCATGCATCTACACCCACCATAACATTTGTACATAACATTTGTACCTTTACTCAAACAGAGAGCGATCTATATTGTACTTTACTCATGCATTCTACACTCTCCCACCATAACATTTGTACTTTACTCAAACAGGAGAGCGTATATTGCATGCATCTCCCACCATAACATTTGTACTTTACTCAAACAGGAGAGCGTATATTGCATGCATCTACACTCCCACCATAACATTTGTACCTTTACTCAAACAGAGAGCATATATTGCATGCATCTACACTCCCACCATAACATTTGTACCTTTACTCAAACAGGAGAGCGTATATTGCATGCATCTACACTCCCACCATAACATTTGTACCTTTATCAAACAGGAGAGCATATATTGCATGCATCTACACTCCACCATAACATTTTACCTTTACTCAAACAGGAGAGCATATATTGCATGCATCTACACTCCCACCATAACATTTGTACCTTTACTCAAAAACATATTGCATGCATCTACACTCCCACCATAACATTTGACCTTTACTCAAACAGGAGAGTATATTGCATGCATCTACACTCCCACCATAACATTTGTACCTTTACTCAAACAGAGAGAGCTACACTCCCACCATATTTGTACCTTTACTCAAACAGGAGAGCGTATATTGCATGCATCTACACTCCCGCCATAACATTTGTACCTGCATGCATCTACACTCCCACCATAACATTTGTATTACCTTTACTCAACAGGAGAGCACATATATTACACTCCCGCCTAACATTTCTTTACTACACTCCCATCTACATAACATTTGTACTTTTTATCAAACAGGATTTGTGCATCCTTTACCTAACAACCTTTTTACTTCTCAAACAGGAGAGCATATATTGCATGCATCAACACTCCCACCATAACATTTGTACCTTTACTCAAACAGGAGAGCACATATTGCATCTACACTCCCACCATAACATTTGTACTTTTACTTTACATATATTCAAACAGAGATATTGAGCATCGTATATTTTGCTTTACTCAAACAGGAGAGCGTATATTGCATATCACTCCCACCATAACATTACTTTTACTCAAACAGGAGAGCGTATATTGCATGCATCTTCCCACCATAACATTTGTACCTTTACTCAAACAGGAGAGCGTATATTGCATGCATCTACACTCCCGCCATAACATTTGTACCTTTATTTCAAACAGGAGAGCGTATATTGCATGTACCATAACATTTGTACCTTTACTCAAACAAACATGATTTGACCTTTACTCAAACATATATTGCATGCATCTACACTCCCACCATAACATTTGTACCTTTACTCAAACAGGAGAGCGTATATTGCATGCATCTACACTCCCACCATAATCAAACAGGAGAGCGTATATTGCATGCATCTACACTCCCACCATAACATTTGTACCTTTACTCAAACAGGAGAGCGTATATTGCATGCATCTACACTCCCACCATAACATTTGTACCTTTATTTCAAACAGGAGAGCGTATATTGCATGCATCTTGCATGCATCTCCCACTCCCCACCATAACATTTGTACCTTTACTCCAAACAGGAGAGCGTATATTGCATGCATCTACACTCCCACCATAACATTTGTACCTTTACTCAAACAGGAGAGCGTATATTGCATGCATCTACACTCCCACCATAACATTTGTACCTTTACTCAAACAGGAGAGCGTATATTGCATGCATCTACACTCCCACCATAACATTTGTACCTTTACTCAAACAGGAGAGCGTATATTGCATGCATCTACACTCCCACCATAACATTTGTACCTTTACTCAAACAGGAGAGCGCATTGCATGCATCTACACTCCCACCCTTTTATCAAACAAGCATATTGCATGCATCTACACTCCCACCATAACATTTGTACCTTTACTCAAACAGGAGAGCGTATATTGCATGCATCTACACTCCCACCATAACATTTGTACCTTTACTCAAACAGGAGAGCGTATATTATGCATGCATCTACACTCCCACCATAACATTTGTACCTTTACAAACAGAGAGCATATATTGCACGCATCTACACTCCCACCATAACATTTGTACCTTTACTCAAACAGGAGAGCACATATTGCATGCATCTACACTCCCACCATAACATTTGTACCTTTACTCAAACAGGAGAGCATATATTGCATGCATCTACACTCCCACCATAACATTTGTACCTTTACTCAAACAGGAGAGCATATATTGCATGCATCTACACTCCCCCATAACCTTTATCAAACAGGAGAGCGTATATTGCATGCATCTACACTCCCACCATAACATTTGTACTTTTACTTCAAACAGGAGAGCGTATATTGCATGCATCTACACTCCCACCATAACATTTGTACTTTTACTCAAACAGGAGAGCACATATTGCATGCATCTACACTCCCACCATAACATTTGTACTTTTACTCAAACAGAGAGCACCTTTACTCAAACAAACAGAGCGTATATTTGCATCTACACTCCCACCATAACATTTTGTACCTTTACTCAAACAGGAGAGCACATATTGCATGCATCTACACACCACCATAACATTTGTACTTTTATCTACACTCAAACAGGAGAGCGGCATATTGCATGCATCTACACTCCCACCATAACCCTTTATCAAACAGGAACGTATATTTGCATCTACACTCCCACCCATAACATTTTACCTCAAACAGGAGATTTGCATGCATCTACACTCCCACCATAACATTTGTACCTTTATATTCAAACAGGAGAGCGTATATTGCATGCATCTACACTCCCACCATAACATTTGTCAAACAGGACCTTTACTCAAACAGGAGTATATTGCATGCATCTACACTCCCACCATAACATTTGTACCTTTACTCAAACAGGAGAGCGTATATTGCATGCATCTACACTCCCACCATAACATTTGTACCTTTTACTAAACAGGAGAGTATTGTATATTGCATTTGCATCTACACTCCCCACCATAACATTTGTACCTTTACTCAAACAGGAGAGCACATATTGCATGCATCTACACTCCCACCATAACATTTGTACCTTTACTCAAACAGGAGAGCGTATATTGCATGCATCTACACTCCCACCATAACATTTGTACCTTTACTCAAACAGGAGAGCGTATATTGCATGCATCTACACTCCCACCATAACATTTGTACCTTTACTCAAACAGGAGAGCACATATTGCATGCATCTACACTCCCACCATAACATTTGTACCTTTACTCAAACAGGAGAGCGTATATTGCATGCATCTACACCCCACCATAACATTTGTACCTTTATTTCAAACAGGAGAGCATATATTGCATGCATCTACACTCCCACCATAACATTTGTACCTTTACTCAAACAGGAGAGCATATATTGCATGCATCTACACTCCATAACACCATAACATTTGTACCATAACATTTTACTCAAACAGGAGAGCATATATTGCATGCATCTACACTCCCACATAACATAACATTGCATGCATCTACACTCCCACCATAACATTTGTCTCAAACGGGAGAGCGTATATTGCATGCATCTACACTCCCACCATAACATTTGTACCTTTACTCAAACAGGAGGCATATTGCATCTACCTCCCACCATAACACCTTTACTCAAACAGGAGAGCATATATTGCATGCATCTACACTCCCACCATAACATTTGTACCTTTACTCAAACAGGAGAGCGTATATTGCATGCATCAAACAGGAGGGCATATTGCATGCACACTCCCACCATAACATTTGTACCTTTACTCAAACAGGAGAGCGTATATTGCATGCATCCACCATAACATTTGTACCTTTCCCAAACCATAATCTACACTCCCACCATAACATTTGTACCTTTACTCAAACAGGAGAGCGTATATTGCATGCATCTACACTCCCACCATAACATTTGTACCTTTACTCAAACAGGAGAGCGTATATTGCATGCATCTACACCACCATAACACCTTTATCAAACATTTGCATGCATCAACAACACCCACCATAACATTTGTACCTTACTCAAACAGGAGAGCATATATTGCATTTCTACACTCCCACCATAACATTTGTACCTTTCAAACAGGAGAGCATATATTGCACGCATCTACACTCCCACCATAACATTTGTACCTTTACTCAAAAAGGAGAGCATATATTGCATGCATCAACACTCCCACCATAACATTTGTACCTTTACTCAAACAGGAGGGCGTATATTGCATGCATCTACACTCCCACCATAACATTTGTACCTTTACTCAAACAGGAGAGCATATATTGCATGCATCTACACTCCCACCATAACATTTGTACCTTTACTCAAACAGGAGAGCGTATATGGCATGCATCTACACTCCCACCATAACATTTGTACCTTTACTCAAACAGGAGAGCACATATTGCATGCATCTACACTCCCACCATAACATTTGTACTTTTACTCAAACAGGAGCGTATATGGCATGCATCTACACTCCCACCATAACATTTGTACTTTTTACTCAAACAGGAACAGCATATATTGCATGCATCTACACTCCCACCATAACATTTGTACCTTTACTCAAACAGGAGAGCATATATTGCATGCATCTACACTCCCACCATAACATTTGTACTTTTACTGCTTTATTGCATGCATCTACTTTACTCCCACCATCCCCACCATAACATTTGTATAACATTTGTACCTTTACTCAAACAGGAGAGCATACACTCCCACCATAACATTTATATTGCATGCATCTACACTCCCACCATAACATTTGTACCTTTTACTCAAACAGGAGAGCATATATTGCATGCATCTACACTCCCACCATAACATTTGTACCTTTACTCAAACAGGAGAGCATATATTGCATGCATCTACACTCCCACCATAACATTTGTACCTTTACTCAAACAGGAGAGCATATATTGCATGCATCTACACTCCCACCATAACATTTGTACCTTTATCAAACAGGAACATTTGTACCATCTACACTCCTACCATAACATTTGTACCTTTACTCAAACAGGAGAGCATATATTGCACGCATCTACACTCCCACCATAACATTTGTACCTTTACTCAAACAGGAGAGCATATATCTACACTGCACCTTTACTCAAACAGGAGAGCATCTACACTCCCACCATAACATTTGTACCTTTACTCAAACAGGAGAGCGTATATTGCATGCATCTACACTCCCACCATAACATTTGTACCTTTACTCAAACAGAGAAATTGCATGCATCTACACTTAACATCAAACAGGAGAGCAAATATTGCACGCATCTACACTCCCACCATAACATTTGTACCTTTACTCAAACAGGAGAGCATATATTGCATGACATCTACACTCCCCACCATAACATTTGTACCTTTACTCAAACAGGAGAGCGTATATTGCATGCATCTACACTCCCACCATAACATTTGTACCTTTACTCAAACAGGAGAGCACATATTGCATGCATCTACACTCCCACCATAACATTTGTACCTTTACTCAAACAGGAGAGCATATATTGCATGCATCTACACTCCCACCATAACATTTGTACCTTTACTCAAACAGGAGGCACATATTGCATGCATCTACACTCCCACCATAACATTTGTACCTTTTACTCAAACAGGAGAGCATATATTGCATGCATCGACACTCCCACCATAACATTTGTACTTTTACTCAAACAGGAGAGCAAACACATTCCCACCATAACAACTCAAACAGAGCAATATTGGCATCTACACTCCCACCAGAAACTGATGAAACTAGAGAGCGATTGTGCAGTGTTGAAACTGCTGCAAAAATTATCAGAAGATATTTCTAGTATGGCATATGATTGCAAGATGTTCCCAAACACTGAAGATATGAAGATTGGAGGCAGAAATCTCGTCCCAGCATCACTTGAAGCTTTTAGTAGCAATGTTATTACTTCTAGAACTGACCTTAGTTCATACACCACTCATCGAAAGAGGACATTCACCAACCAGTCAATAAGAGCAGCAACCGTACCTCGTTCATTCATATCCCACTCCAACGAGGTCTTTCCGTACACTTGCATCGCTGCTACGGGTCAAGACATCTAATAGATATGTTGCATATAATAGGTGTATGTTCTTCTTACAAACAAGCCACGACTTATCTAAACTGCGGTGTTAGTAGTCCACAATCAACCACTGAACCTGGTGCCTTCACACAGTTTGTTTTCGATAATGCAGATGTTAGTATAAAACCCCTAGATGGCTTAGGTACATTTCATGCACTTGGAGGACTATGCTGTGTAACTTCTTCTGTATCTGTCTCGGAATGCCTCGTGTAGAAAGAAAAGTTGGTACAAAATGTGACACCACTTCAAATCAGATAGTTCCTCGTTGGACGGGTCGGTATAGTTCTCGGCTAGCACTCTCCTGGGCCCGTGTTCGAGTCTCCGGCCGGCCAATGAAGAATTAGAGGAAATTATTTCTGGAGATAGAAATTCATTTCTCGCTATAATGTGGTTCAGATTCCACAGTAAGCTGTAGGTCCCGTTATTAGGTAACAAATTGGTTCTTAGCCAAGTAAAATAAATCTAATCCTTTAGGCCAGCCCTCTCTAGGAGAGCTGTTAATCAGCTCATCAGTGGTCTGGTTAAACTAAGCTATACTTAACTTTTTCTCTGTCGTCAGTAATTTGCAGTTGATACAAACGTTCGCTCCTTCGAACTTTCACCGTTTATTACCTACTCCTTTCTACAAGGCGTATATGCATACCCCGTCTTATAAAGCATACACATTCGTACTTTAGCATTCATACCTTAACTGCTGAATCTTATACGAATATCCTGAAAATGTCCACAGATCAGGTGCTTCATATACGGTAGGAAGCCCTCCTCTCGAATGTCTTCTCCTCGCCATCACCCCACCACTTTCAAGACCTTCCTCTGCTCGAAGACTGTGCATGTTAAAAGCACAAATATTTCCTAGAGACAAACAATCACAAACATAAGCGGCGCCATCATTAGACAAATACATCTGCACACACGACCGTTATACTTAACACCCGAACACACACAAACATAAACAAACCCGACACTACCACCAACATTATTCCATAAGGCTGGCGGTATCTAAAAACAGTAGTGGGAGCGATGCTAAAATAACGCATTAAGTAACAGGAAGGCGCCAACGAAGTGACAAATATTCTATTTCGAGAGATAAAGTCTACCATTTGCCTAGACAACAGAAGTGTTCTCACTGTCACTAGCTCTCCACTTAAATCAAGCTGACATAGCTGAAGCGCGAAAACCACAGAGAGAGAGAGAGAGAGAGAGAGAGAGAGAGAGAGAGAGAGAGAGAGAGAGAGAGAGAGAGAGAGAGAGAGGCAGGCCACTGAAATGAGTCGAAATAACATCGGCAACATCAAAAGTACAATTTGCAATCCTTAACAAATTTTTCCCTGCATACAATATACTTCTTATAGTTTCAAATGACGATTCAATTAAAACGATAAAAAAATTGTCACCCTAACAATTGCCACCTTACTCTAACTACTGAAGAAATGTGACAGGTACGTCTGTACTGAAGGAAGAACAATATAGTCCACAGAGAGACTTCCTTGAAAAATATATTAAAGAGCTGGGAAGATCTTACTGTTCTGTTCATTACCACTAAATTTTCATGTGGTGAATCTTGACTAATTTCTGAACGGATCAATCGATCCTGATGAAACTTGACGGTACAGGACTCTATAGTCATTTGAGACATTTCCCGGGGAAATAAATCCCGGAAGGATTTTCAGGAAGGTGGAGACTTCATGGCCGGCAACATTTTTTATGACATCCTTTCTTGCTACAGTAATAAGTACTAACTGTAATTCCTTGATATTTAATACAAGCAAGCAAATAGTCAAGATCGCAGTGGAGGTCTGGATGTACAAACGAGTTCCTTAGGCATAAACAGAAATAAGAAGCGAGCTAATTATTCACTTGCTTCTATACAACAGATATGCAAATCTGCCACATCCGTGCTACAACGAAATCATGTATTGTGTCAGAACCCGAAGTCTGCTGGAGAAATAAAGGGGTATATTAATAAATAAGAAAGCGAAAGGGAGGTAATTTAGAAAAACTCAAGATACAGAAATGGGCATACCCATATGCTAAGACTGTAACATCGCGGTTTTGCCTTTTCAAGTTGATGGCCTTCATGAACTACGAATGCATTTCTATTTACTTCTTAATTATTTCTATTTACTTCTTAATTATTTCTATTTACTTCTTAATTATTTCTATTTACTTAATTATTTCTATTTACTTCTTAATAACACATGACACTATGCATACAACGATAAGCAGATGAAGACACTAGCAATTACAGACAGAGGAAATATAGAAATGTTTGAATGTAAACAAATTATACAGAAGCACTCGACAAAGAGAAAGAGAGAGAGAGAGAGAGAGAGAGAGAGAGAGAGAGAGAGAGAGAGAGAGAGAGAGAGAGACACTTGAAGATCTTGGTTCCCTACATGCAACCATACCGTTTATGTCTTTCCCTTACAAGAGGAAAACCCGTCAGGTCAAAGGTCACACACACACACACACATCTATCTAAATAAACTTCGCCCCCGTCGCTTCTGTCTCGTCTATGTTTACAAACACTTCATCAACAAAGGTTACTGTCACACGAGAGAGAGAGAGAGAGAGAGAGAGAGAGAGAGAGAGAGAGAGAGAGAGAGAGAGACGCGCATGGGAGTAACCTCATAATCACGCTGACATTCCCCGGCAGCATCATTCATCTTCATCTGTTTTGTGTTGGACGTGTGTATTGTGTACTTGGGAGAGGACTCCGAAGCGAGTAACCGGGACACAAAACGTCATGTTTCGGTGGTTCCCGAATTCGTTAGGAATGAGACCTGTCGCGTGGCGAGCTCTGTTTGGCTTCCATTCGGCAAAAATTAATATGTCGCTCATGAAATATCGCAAGTAAAGCTCCCGAATGGAATGTTGTTGAGGAAGATTGGAATTATTATTATTATTATTATTATTATTATTATTATTATTATTATAAATTAGTTTATTTATGAAAAACTACAGCTTGAAATCAACTGCCCCAAAAAAAAAAAAAACAGCAAACTCTAGTCTCTCTCAAGGAGTCTTTTAATCATCTTTCGACTATCACAAAGAGTTCCGGAACATTTGTAATTTCTTTCCTTAGCAAAAACGACTGAAATGCCTCCTCCCTTATCCCTTTTGTATTTGTCTCTCAAGAACAGAGGACAAACAATTTATGATGCAAACCATTAGCAATTTTAACAATATTCTTTAGAAATAATCTGTGCGTCAGCAGTTAGGTTTATAACGATCTTTTGTTTTTCCAAAATGGTTTGTGCTGAGCTTTTCGGAGCAAAGATTAACTATGACATCTGCAACATTCCCGGCAAGTTATCCAAACGCGTTACTGACACAAGATGGAGTCTTCTTTGCTCAATATCACAATAACAACTGGTCATTAATGTCAGTAAGAAACGGTCAGAACCACACACACAAAAGCAGAAACGATTCAAATGGAATATTAATATTAAATTAAGCCACCCATATGTTGGCATGGTCATCAGCTAGCCACTCCGGTCATCTGCTTGATGATTATTGGTAAAAGACTCTATTCCACGAACCTTCCGATTCCATTCAAAGTCGAGGTTGCGCTGCAGCATCTCAGCTGACCTTTGAGCCAACCGGATGGTCTGCTACTCTCAGGGCTTAGTTTTCGGGGGCCATCTTGTTAATAGAGTGAGGTCATCATCAGTATTACTGCTTCTGCTAAACATGGCTAATTGTACAGGGGTTTACATACGCGGATTAAGAGCAAAATTACCCACAAAGTAATTGCCCGGAGCAACTGAGCTTCAGAATGTGCAGCGCCTCACGGAAGCCCTATATATATATATATATATATATATATATTGAATATATATAAATATATATATATATATATATATATATATATATATATATATATATATATATATATATATATATATATATATATATATATATATATATATTGCTTCATAACGCCTATAAATGGCAACCTCATCAATGAGGCACAACAACTTTTTAACAGTTGCGTCACTGTCATGTCAATATAAGCACTGGGTCGCCTGCAGACAGAGAATTTTAATTGGCACACCGATGTTTAACAGTACCTGGGCGCACGGTCAAATCTCTAGTGAGCAGTCTGCCACGGAGAACAGCAAGTGAGAGCCTCCATGAATGTAAATGCAGTATCCCACAATTTCATCAGATTTTGAAGTCGCACGACAACCGTTACTTCTGCTGTATTGGTCCTTCACTCTTAGTTTTTCAAAACATTATTCCGTATTGCTAGCATACATTAATAAGAAATAATAGGCTGTACGTCATTATTAGAGACATCATCATCCCTCTCGTCACGTACAGTATCGCTACTTATAATATGTTTAAGTCAACGCTGTACTGTGCATATAAATATCACTGTTACTAAGGCCACATTGGTGTTCTCTTTGGTGCAACCCTTTTTTCTTTCAGTCTGTAAATTCCGTATCCCTTAGTTTAACCAGACCACTGAGCTGATTAACAGCTCTCCTAGGGCAGGCCCGAAGGATCGGACTTATTTTACGTGGCTAAGAACCAATTGGTTACCTAGCAACAGCTTACTGTGGAATCCGAACCACATTATACCAAGAAATGAATTTCTATCACCATAAATAAAGTCCTCTAATTCTTCATTGGCCGGCAGGAGACTCGAACGCGGGCCCAGCAGCGTGCTAGCCGAGAACTATACCGACCCCGTCCAACGAGGAGCTAATTTTCAGCCTGTAAAGTTCTTAATACATTATATTCATTTCTTTGGACTGCAATTTGGCACAAGTCACTAAAAGTCTTGTTGTGGGAAACGACATGTCAAGATGTCCTGTAACCTAACTAGGAACACAATAATCTCACAAAACATGTCCTTATTCCTGAAGACAACCAGATGCTTTTATTTGGGTTTAACTGTCAATATGTAAAGAAGCTTGTGGACACAGATGAAGCAGCTCAACTCCATTCAACAGTTACAGAAGATTATAACCATTTCCACAGCTGATAACCGCGACTGTTGGTTCTCGCCATAGCCATAACCAACAGGTGAATATAAAAGTACAATTATCTCTTAGTTGAAAGAAATCAGCAAAAAAATAATCCAAAAAGGACTTCACTACACAAATGACTAATCAAACTGCTGCTTTTGTCCTCACTGGCTCCGTTTAATACAAAAGCAAGCTTAGCGCCATCCTTCAAGACATGCCAAAATTCCAACTACTCTCATGGAAAATCCTTCCAGACATCAAATGTGTGACTAATAAATGACATCTACTTGTTGGCAAAAAAGTTGAACCATACTCACACAGTAAGTCAATGACAAATACAGCCTAACGCTGAAAAGACAATCAAGGACTCCCCTTCAACGTTTACCAACATGGTATAAGACAAAACTATCAACCCCGTTCTGGATAGTCTACCACAATGTTACCAGCACTGAAATGGATCTCAGATTCCTACAGGTAATCTGAAGTCACTATAGACACCACACGCCCTCAGATCCCTACAGGATCTCTGAGCCCTTTTGTCACTATATAGACCACTGGTAAGCATGCCCTCAGATTCCTACAGACACTCACAACTCTCTTGTCACTATAGTGACCACTAATATGCATACCCTCAGATTACTACTGGAACTCTGAACCCTTTTTCCACTACAGAGAACACTAGTAAGCACGCCCTCAGATTCCTACAGGTAATCTGAACGCTTTTGTCACTATAGACACCACTAGTAAGCATGCCCTCAGATCCCTACAGGAACTCTGAACCCTTTTTCCACTACAGAGAACACTAGTAAGCATGCCCTCAGATTCCTACAGGTAATCTGAACCCTTTTGTCACTATAGACACCACTAGTAAGCATGCTCTCAGATTCCTACAGGTAATCTGAACCCTTTTGTCACTATAGACACCACTAGTAAGCATGCCCTCAGATAGACACCACTAGTAAGCATGCCCTCAGATCCCTACAGGATCTCTGAGCCCTTTTGTCATTACAGAGATAATTAGTATGCATGCCCCAGATCCCTACTGGAATTCTGAACCCTTTTGTAACTATAGAGACCACTAGTAGGCATTCCCTCAGATCCCTACAGCAATTCTGAACCCTTCTGTCACTATAAAGACCACTAGTAAGCATGCCCTCAGATCCCTACAGGAACTCTGAACCCTTTTGTCACTATAGAGACCACTAGTAAGCATGCCCTCTCATCCCTATGGAAACTCTGAACCTTTTCATCATTATAAAGACCATTAGTACAACCCTAACGTGTGTTGATCAACCATCATGCTAAGTATACATGAAATACTTTGAAAAAAATGAAGCAAAAAATTTAAAAATCCAAGCAAAATGCATCAATGTCGTTTGCTGTCACTGAGGCGTCATTAGTGAACAGTGAATGCCCTCATAGCTGCTTAACTCGCCTTGTATACATACGTTTCCTTAACTCAGTATTTCTCTTTGAAGGTTCTGATAACCTTTAGGCATATTCTAACATCAGTGTTTCATTTACTTTTCTATTTTCATCACTTAAAGTATTATTAATATATGTTGAAGTCATTGTTTTTTTTTTTCATGTGGCTTTTCATAGTCTTTTAATTATTTTGATAAGAGTATAATAGACAGATTTCGCCCTCTCAATTTATTCTTTACAGGATTCAGGTTAAGGGCGTTAGAGCTGTAATTTGTATGTGTGATTACATTGTAACGTTCTCTTCGTGCTTCCGGAATATTATACCCGTCTGCTCCTTACGTTGCCGTCTATTTTTGGTAGTTTCTCATTTGACAGGTTGGTATCGTCCTCGGAGAGTACTCTGCTGGGCCCGCGTTCGATTCTCCGACCGGCCAGTGAAGAATTAGAGAAATTTATTTCTGGTGATAGAAATTCATTTCTCATTATAATGCGGTTTGGATTCCACAGTAAGCTTTAGTCCCATTGCTGGGCAACCAATTGGTTCTTAGCCACGTAAAATAAATCTAATCCTTTGGGCCAGCCCTAGGAGAGCTGTTAATCAGCTCAGTGGTCTGGTTAAACTAAGGTATACTTAACTTTATCTATTTTTGGTTATGTCATCTCATATCGTTATGACAAGAATAGCGATTTTCTGTTTATATATATATATATATATATATATATATATATATATATATATATATATATATATATATATATATAAAGGCCCATAAAACACTATTTAAACGTTGCAACCATATATTTTGGGCACTTGCTTCTGTGCCCCTGTTCACTGGTAGAATATGGACAGATGAAATGTTACAAGGGTATATATATACAAAGCATATATAGGTGTGGCATTAAGTCTCCGATGGTATGCAGGTGACTGTTTCCTAAGAAGGAGGAGAATAACCAATTCCCTAGTGGTTTTTGGCCTCATTAACTCCCGTTTGGCGATGATTCTGGAGGTCGTGTTCTCTGGGACACCTTCTTCAGAAGCGGTCTGAGGATTAAAGCGTCGATGTCGTCTGATTTCCAATGCCCTCCTGACAAGTTCATATTGTTGGTTTGATTGATGATAGCAGATTCCAGCATCTTTCTTTTGTACGGACAGCTACTTTTGAAAACCAGCTCCGCACCCCTCCAGTTTATGGAATGGCCAGTATCTCTGATATGTAGGAAAATCCCAGAACTCTCCGAAGCATATCTTACCGACCTTTTGTGCTCTATTATTCTTTGCGAGAGCGATCTACCTGTCTCCCCTACGTAAATCTCACTACAGTTGCTGCACGGTATCTTGTAAACTCCGGCTTCTTCCCCTTTGTTATTTAAGTATACGTTAATGAGCGAGCTCCCGATGGATTTGGGATAATGGAAGATGAAAGGATTGTTAGACCTGAGTTGTTCTGTGGCCAAAAACCACTAGGGAATTGGTTATTCTCCTCCTTCTTAGGAAACCTGCATACCATCGGAGACTTAATGCCACACCTACATATGCTTTGTATATATACCCTTCTAACATTTCATCTGTCCATATTCTACCAGTGAACAGGGGCACAGAAACAAGTGCCCGAAATATATGGTTGCAACGTTTAAATAGTGTTTTATGGGCCTTTTTATATTCACATTACACTGTGGTCTTACAGGAAAAGACATTCATATAAGTATAAGCTTATACTTTCCTACGTTGAAAATTGTGTTCTCTGTTCTAGGGGTACGAGTCCTTGTCACAGTGGTGCCAGCAATAATTTATATTATCTATTTGTGACGGTCCAGGTTTACGATGTAAGACGAATGTTTGGCCTTTTCAGTGATTAATATACAAATTTCTGAAGTAAAAAATTTCAAGCAAAATGCATTAGAAAGAGAAAAATATATCTAAGGAAACGTATGTACACAAGGCGAGTTAAGCAGCTATGAGGGCATTCACTGTTCACTAATGACGCCTTAGTGACAGCGGACGACACAGATGATGCAGAACGTGAAGTCAGACTTCTAGTAAGTACACACAAATGAGTAGGATAGAGGTAAAAGAAGAAAAGATTCCCACTTCATGCATGCAGTAACTTAAATAATTTGGGAGTCATATATGGGAAATGTTGGACAAGGTCCACTGGCTAGCAAATCTAAGTTACTCAGTAATATCCTTCAAAGGGCTTCAATTGAGTTTTTTGATATGGAAAGGAATTTTGGAAGCGTACTGCCTGTGCTTTCACTTACGCAAATCTCCACTTGTCTCTGCCCTCCTATATCATATTTCTAAACCAAACAGATCTGTTTCTCCCAGAGGGCCTGTGTGAAATTTCATCAGTAATGTCCTTCCTGTGCTTTCACATACACAAATCTCCACTTTTCTTTATCCTCCTGTCTCAAATTTCTGAACCAAATAGATTTGTCTCTCCCAAAGGGCCTCTGTGAAATTTTTTCAACAATCTTTCTTGTGCTATCACTTCAACAAATCACCACTTATCTCTATCCACCTGTCTAAAATTTCTAAACCAAATAGATGTCTCCAAAATGGGCTCTGTGAAATTTTGTTAAGTAATCTTTCCTGAGCTTTCGCTTAAACAAATCTCCACTTATCTCTACCCTACTGTCTCAAATTTCTCAATTATATACATTGTCTCTCCCAACCCTTCTTGTGACCACAGGATCCCAGCTGGCACTAGAACTTCACCCAGCTGGCACTGGAATAACTCCCAGGGTTTGTTCTAAAGACATGTCCAAGCCATCTCTACCTCCCCTTTGGACATTTGGACACAGTGACTCGAGGGAAGAAATAAGGAACCGTGATGGTTGGAAGAGTAAAGTAAGATGTCTTAGCAGTTAGAGGAAGGGCATAAGGTCTCTCAGTGCTTGGAGGAGATTACAGTTTCATAGTGGGTGTGGGTAGGCACCATACCACAAGGTGATTGGGGGAAGGTAGTAAGGTGTTATACAAGGTTCACCAAGCCGGGATAACACCTTACTACCTTCCCCCATCATCTTGTGGTATGGTGCCTGCCCACACCCAGTATGAAACTGTAATCTCCTCCAAGCACTGAGAGACCTTATGCCTGTCCTCCAACTACTGAGACACCTTACTTACTCTTCCAACCATCATTGTTCCTTATTTCTTCCCTCAAGTCACTGTTTCTTTGTATCTAAAGGGGAGGTAGAGATGGCTTGGACATGTCTTTGGAATAAACCCTGGGAGTTGTTCCAGTGTCCCCTGCCCTCTGGTTGGGGGAAGGTATAAAGGAGTTATACCCAGCTGGGGGAAGGTAGTAAGATGTTATACCCTGTTGCAAGAGGGGAGTAGTGTCATGGTGGTGGGGAACAACATGACAAGACATGGTGTTTGGTGGGGAGGTTTCACCAATGTTGGAGGAGATGAGGTAGGCTAGGAAGTCGTTGGAGAAGGAGAATTAATGCTTGGGTTTGGGGATAATAAGTCATACTGGTCAAGGAGATGGAACATTATCATGGTTGAAAGAGGTGAGTGGATGCCACTGGTCTGGTTGGGAGATAAAAGAGGTAGTGATTAGGGAACACAAAGCCAGTGGGGTAATGGTGACTGAGTGAGGGGGTGGGGGCAGGGGGAGGCAGTACGAGGCCAGTAGTTAAAGAAGAGGATAGGAAGCTTAAGAGACCAAGAATAGTCTATGGGGGGGGGGAGAGATGGATGGATGGATAACACAGTATTTGAAGCAAAATCCCTGGGTACACGGGCCAATTTCCTCATTCAGCCTGGTGATGGAGTATCAAGACGAAAGGGACCATGCTTATGGGAGTGTGGAAAAAAAGTTAAGCATACCTTAGTTTAACCAGACCACTGAGCTGATTAACAGCTCTCTTAGGGCTGGCCCAAAGGATTAGACTAACTTTACATGGCTAAGAACCAACTGGTTACCTAGCAACGGACCTACAGCTTATTGTAGAATCCAAACCACATTATACCGAGAAATGATTTTCTATCACCATAAATAAATTCCTCTAATTCTTCACTGGCCAGCCGGAGACTCGAACTCGGGCCTAGCAGAGTGCTAGCCGAGAACTCTACCGACTCGTCCAACGAGGAACTATGGGAGTGTGGGGGGAGAAGAGACGAGGTGGGGGGGGGTTCCATAATTAACAAGATCTGCATTCAAACCGCTTCTGCTGGCTGAACGACGACAGGAGCGGGCTGGGTAAGAGCCAACGTTTGACACACCTTGTATAGCTGTGGGAGCTGCTCGGGGGATGAATGCTAACTACCCCTAATACCTTTTGCCGTGATACAAAAACTAACTAGCCGGTCTTGGTGCTGTAATTCGTATCTACTGGAAGTATGTTTGGAACTTAACAAGCAAGAAAAACAGGGAAAATCGTACGTAAAATTATGAGGTGTATACTGCCATCCAATCAAGAGCAAACAAATAACATCAACAACATTAACAAAATCATATGAACGGCAAAAACACAAATAGATAATAGTAACAAAGGCTAAAAAAAATTGTATAGGCAATAAAAACAAATAAAAGAACGCTCATGAATCACAGCATATTTCAAGGTCAACCATGACAAAATGACGACCCAGGTAGGAAGGAGAGAGAGAGAGAGAGAGAGAGAGAGAGACAGACAGACAGACAGACAGACAGAGAGAGAGAGAGAGAGAGAGAGAGGCCGAACATTGTTTGCATGCTATTGGGCTTGCGTGTGAAGCTATCATTACTGGTTCCGTCATTTGCTTAGCTTTAAGGGAGACTCAACCTGCACAGCTTACTTAGATGTATGTACGTATTTGCCCTTAAAACATGCTTGCTAATCTGCACCTATCTATCTCCTTCCCACAGTAGTGTTTTGGTTTAGCTGGGAACTTGATTCACTCTCGAAAATGGGAACGTGGCGAGTAAAGCTTAAGTAAAGCATATCGCTCGTTTGTTGAAAGTTCAAGGAAGCTTGGTTTTTCTCAAAAATGAGGGTACTGAGTAAGTACAATTATCAACAATCATCTTTTTAACTTGGGACAGTCTGCTAACTAAAACAAAAACAATAGAGGTAGTCCGCAGTGGATAATGACTTATTTCTTATCAGTGTTACTTATTATTGAGCAAATATCTATATGGAACACGTCAAAAAAGGTCGACAAAGCTCAATGCCTTCACAGAAGAATAAAAATTATATATTATTATTATATATATATATATATATATATATATATATATATATATATATATATATATATATATATCTAATGTGTATGAACATGTGTGCGAATGCACACGCCAAACACACACACACATACACACACCACATATATATACAATATATAGATATAATTATGGTTGTACACTATTAATTACGTTAATTAGCTAATTACTAGGATGAGCCTTGAATTTCACTCACCACGTACATCCGTAAATACCAAAATAATACATGAAATATACAAAATTACATATAAGAGTAATGGTAGGTCACCAACTGAAAGTTTTGATCAACACAAGATACTTTATTGCACACAACATAAGCAATCCAATCAAAAGAATACTGATTTAGCTCTCAATAAAGTTACTGGTAGAAGTACTGGTAGACTTAATAGCACCACAAATTACTAATTCTGCTCACAACAGATACATCACTGCTACAATCTACAGCACAGTGGAGTCTGGGTCCCCTCTAAGGAGTCTTTGCAATTACTGATCTCTGGAAATGTTGGCTGTTGAACAGCCTGCCACAGTAAGGCAGGAGTCTTCCAAGCAAGAGGGATGGCAGGAATGCCAGGGTGAACAATATAACACGTTCCTGGAAACAGAATAATCCGGGTGAGGCTTTGTGATTGAAAGATGCTCTCACTTGCAAGAATCTATCACCATGGAGGGATGGTTTACTCTATGTCAATGAGCAAAGGAGTTCTTCATTGGAGGGTGGGTAGAGCTCTCGGCTAGCACGCTGTTGGCCCAGTGTTCGACTCTCTGACTGGCCAATGAAGAATTAGAGGAATTTATTTCTGGTGATAGAAATTCATTTCTCGTCATAATGTGGTTCGGATTATACAATAAGCTGTAGGTCCTATTGCTGGGTAACCAGTTGGTTCTTAGCCACATAAAATAAATCTAATCCTTCAGGCCAGCCCTAGGAGAGCTGTTAATCAGCTCAGTGGTCAGGTTAAACCAAGATATGCTTAACTTATCTCATTAATTAATAACTTAATTCATATGGGGAACACACATACTAGAATTCAGCAAGGGGTTTTACTTTGGGAGATGAATTCTAAGGAAAAAAGAAATGAGAGATTTAGTGAGAAGAATAGACACTGGTGCTCAATTGCAATTCAGGCTTACCGGGCAAATCCAGATTGCAACATGCACTACCGCAAACCCTCCAGTTGATCCAATAGGTCCTCTTTAACAACTGAGGGCTGCTTGTGGCCTCAAAACCAGTGTGGCCACGTGCCAAAACAAATGGATACGGCGCCAGATTCGGGACCTAACAGGTCACAGTTCTGCTTTACAGGGTGACTGAAGCAAGACTGAGTTCCAATCGGCTCCTTGGTGGATGTTTGTCTGCCTATATATGCCTTGAGGCCACGGAAATGGCGAGTCGAAGCGAGGAGTGGAAGCACAGGGATATAGGTCTTAGGATAAGGATATAGAACGACTACTGGTATGACTATTCCCCAAGCAATCTCTTAATTCCCCTACCTGACTTGACCCTTCTTGAGACTACGTTCAAAACTACCACTTCGCTTTCCATATCGGTTTGGGGCACTACCCCCGATGGATTGCAATCTGATCCCTATGCTATGAGGACAGAGAGACGAGAGCAGCATGTATTTGTGGGGAAAAATATATATATATCTCAATTAACATGTGATTTACTGTAGAAAATAAAAATCACATGTGATTTAGTAAATTAAAAATCACAGAAAATTAATGAAAATAAATAAGCAACATGAACAAAGAGTGACCAAGTGTACCCTATGAAAGAGAACTCAAGCCCAAGACGTTGGAACTGAAGCTAGGCAACGTCACTGCACGGACGAAAGCCACTAGATGTGACAACTGAGATTATTCACCAGCTGCAAACAGCGGCATGGATACTCCAGTCAATGAAGCATAACGTAACTGAAGGAAGGGTATGCTGAGTTCGTCCCCCAATACCCATGAAATCAGGAAATAAAAGTCGCTTCAAGAGTCCACAAAATCATAAGTTGAAATTTGAACATTTCAGCCAATACAGTTTTTCTTTTCAGCAGAAAAAGGTTTGAAAATCTGAGACGTGATATACATAGGAAAAAGGTTACTTAATTAGCATTTTTTTATTGCGTTCTAACGAGATACAAAACTATCACGGATAAAATATGAAACATCCTTACCACTGAAGCCTTCAGCCAGATCAAATTAATTAACATTTTAATAGATGAAGTAATATTAACTCTGTTTCTAGCTCATATTAATGCCAAAAATTGCTTTCATCATTACAATGATTTTCATACACATTTCTTGTGCGGTATGTGATCTTTAAAGAAAACTAGGCGCCTCAATTTGACATATAACTGATGTGGTAAGTTTGTAACGAAATAAATGATGAGCATAATGAACGCTTTTATTTATTTGCTCTAAAAATTCATTACAACACATAAACACTAAAGAAAAAAAAAGTTATTTTGCTTAGTACAAGCACACATCTTTTCAGAATTGGACCATATCTCCACACTTCAATCACGCGTCCCCTCCCACGCACAAAAACGAAATGACAGCTCTCGTTAGCAATGAATCAGCTCTAGTATTAACCAAGTGATCCTAACGAACGCGCCTCGGGAGTTTTCTGATGCACAGAACTGAACCTCCAATGAGCAGCTATCAATTCTCACGGCTGATAATACAACCTTTCGCTCATTTCCTCGATAGCCAAGTCTCTCTTGATTAGTGCCTTCCCAACAGTAACTCGTGAGACTGACACATTTGTAGTCCCCTCGGGAAAAGTTACTCAACCACAACGGCCGTAAGAAATTACTACTTTGTCAACTCACCACAGTAATCATCTCTATCGGATGATCATCAGATCAAAACAAGTTTAATGAACTAGGTGGCCAATGGCAATCAACCGATCTACTTTCGTTTTCTAGTAGACCACTGAATGATTTCAGACAGATCAAGCCAAGACTGACCTTAGTTAATCATCCCAAGACCTCAAGCAAATGGAGCTACATATCTTAAAACTAGATCACTATCTGAGATGAGAATACTTGAAGGAGTGTCCGGTCACGACAAGAGTACAAATGTTTTGCAAAGACATATTCTCATCAGGTCAGACATCACCTTCTATAAAATCTGGAACTCTAAGCTAGTTTGCATCCGAGTTCCCAGTCTTGGGGGACAATCTCCATTTAGTAAGCATGTCTCATTAGTTAAAGGGAAGAAGTCCAGTTTTCTCCCCTTTTTACTTTCTCAGAATTTTTCGTGTTTATTTCCTTATTTTCTTTTTTCTTTCGTTCCTCTCCCATTTACTTTCATGCATAATTCTCTCTATCGTTTTTCGCAGGGCTCAATTTGACATAAGGAGGCAATTACGAGAGAGAGAGAGAGAGAGAGAGAGAGAGAGAGAGAGAGAGAGAGAGAGAGAGAGAGAGAGATCCAAGAACTTCAAAAATGAGCCTTGACCTCTAAGGACGGGAGGTCCTTGACTCTAAACACAAGAGAGAGAGAGGCTCAGCCACAAGAGTTTGACAAACTATAGATATTTGACAATCGAATAAACAATTACTCTTATAAATAATAAAGCACAAATATGTATTTCGTACGAGCAAATATACATTCCCTAAACGAACGCTACGTAATCTCAAAGTCTTAACACACATGAGAGTGAAACAATTAAAGAGAAAAAAATAACAACGATAATTAGATTGAATCAACGCGACGTAATCAGCATCATACATCGATGAATCACCGGAGAAGTTCCTCGTTGCCTATTGGCGAATCATGCACAATCATCCAATTAGGGCGAAGACGTCGTCGAGTCGTCGACGCCAGTGCAAAAGACTCTTTTGGCCCCGGGGAGAGCGGGTACCCGAAAAACCAGCCACGAAACGCGGCTTCGCCTCTTCTTTTCTTGCTGACTGCCTGCTTGCCATTTTCATTCCCCGACACCCATACCTTCTTAATTAAAATAGTTTTGAAGGTAATATCTGTGGTCAAACTGTCACACTAGTGAAAATACCATTGCCAGAGTACATGCGGTAAGCATGGCTATCTTTGTAGTAAGTGAATTAACCAAATTTTACTATTCCTTTCTTTAATGTTCCACCTGTAAGTTACCTCTACAGCTCCTGAGAAAGTTAAGTATATCTTAGTTTGACCAGACCACTGAGGAGCTGATTAACAGCTCTCCTAGGGCTGGCCCGAGGGATTAGATGTATTTTACGTGGCTATTAGAACCAGCTGGTTTAGCAATGGAACTACAAATTGTGGGAACCGAAGCATGGTTACCGAGAAATGAATTTCTATCACCAGAAATAAACAACTAATTCTCCATTGGCCGGTCGGAGAATCGAACGCTGGGCCAACGGCGAAGCAACGGGACCTACATTATTGTAGGATCCGAACCATTATGACGAGAAATGAATTTCTATCACCAGAAATAAATTCCTCTAATTCTCCATTGGCCGGTCGGAGAATCGAACGCTGGGCCAACGGCGTGCTAGCCTTAGCAACGGGACCTACAGCTTATTGTAGGATCCGAACCACATTATGACGAGAAATGAATTTCTATCACCAGAAATAAATTCCTCTAATTCTCCATTGGATGGTCGGAGAATCGAACGCTGGGCCAACGGCGTGCTAGCCGAGAGCTCTACCCACCTCTCCAATGAAGAACTTGCGTGGCTAAGAACCAACTGGTTACCTAGCAACGGGTCCTACAGCTTATTGTGGAATCCGAACCACATTATGACGAGTAATGAATTTCTATCACCAGAAATAAATCCCTCTAATTCTCCACTGGCCGGTCGGAGAGTCGAACGCTGGGCCAACAGTGTGCTAGCCAAGAGCTCTACCCAGCCCCCAATGAAGAACTTATAGCTCCTGAGAAAAACAAAATGACAGTAGCCGCCAAGAGCATCCTTTAACTACCAAATGATGAATGAATCCCTAGGAAGAAAGTTTTCACTGCATTATCCTCTTCATACACTTACAAAGATGGCTTCCTTTATTCAAGACACATCCACTCCAAACACCTTTTAAACCATCTAGCTGGAGTTCTTTTAGTTTCTCTCCCCATCTCCCCACCACACCCTTCGAATTATGCACACTAGACCTACCTATTGTCCCTCATTCTTTCCATGAAACCAAACCACCTTGAAGTACACTAATCTTTACATATCTAACACCCAAATTTTCACATCTTTATTCTATATCTTCACTCTGGCAAGTATCTTCTCTCAAGACATAACATGCAAACACTCATTCATCTTTTTCCATTCATTTTCCTTCAACATTCACAATTCACTACTGGATGACAAATGAATGTCAACTTTTGAACTTTTGCTCTCATACACACACCCCTTCCTTCAAGACCCACGCTTTGACACCTTAGGCTGCACTCCTGCGATTTGTCATTCAGTTGTCGCAAGCCATTTTTTGCACTAAACCAGAAACTGTTCCCAACTGCAAATCTTTTTCACAGGCTTAATTTTCATCATAAACAACATCTACATTATAAATCCTCAACAGCTTCCTCAGTGCATGTTGAGGATTTATAGGTAACCAATTGGTTCTTAGCCACGTAAAATAAACCTAAGCCTTCGGGCCAGCCCTAGGAGAGCTGTTATTCAGCTCAGTGGTCTGGTTAAACTAAGGTATACTGCATGTCTACAAGTTTTATCAACCTGAACCTTGGTCCATGTACAGCATATCAGATAATTTGTATTCCCTTCTCTTTCCTACCGTACACGTGTTTTACAAGAACACCACTTGATACACAACTCATTTGCCCTGTCTATTTCCCCCCCCTGCTCTTTCTCCAGATCATTACGCCCTTTCTTTCTGCAAGAGGCAAATCTATTCCTTACTTTATTGTTAAACTGACTCTTTCGTTCCTTCGTGTCTTCTTCTGGCCTGGCCGAAATGTCACGTTGGCTTCCACACTCTGACAAAATAGTTGTTATCTGTTTGGTCTCCTCTTGAAAACGCTATCATACACCTTCTTGGTTAGTAGTCAGGTGAAAAGATGGTTTGACCCCCCAAAAATTGCTACAAAAGGTGTGCTCAATAACATATCAAAAGTCTACCACAATCTGATCAGGCAAAAGGTCTGATTTCCAAGATGGCGTCTGTAATAGCCCCTAAATCCTTAAAACGCCCGTTACTCTTCATTATTCCAGCTAGTAGATAAGTAATGCTGGTGCCTAACACCTTATTTTGGGGATCTGGAAATCCACTTAGCATATCTGCATTATAAGTGATTATATACTCACAAAATCCAAGATGGCTGACCAATATATCCGCCATACTATGAAAATCTCCATCATTCATTTTAATTTATTTTATACAAATAATGTAGTATCCAAACACCTGTTTTGGTGATTTGGGAATTCAAAGAGCTTATTTAAATTACAGTATACTGAAGTAGATCTCATTGCATATAGACAGAATTTAATATGGAGGATCAATGTGGCTGCCAAACAAAAGAAAAAAAATAATTACTTATTTTAACTCATTTTACACAGGTAAATTTACCGTCTAAATCCCTGTTTTGGGAATCTAGGAATCCAATAAATTATTTAAATCACAGTATATTACAATGATTACACATTTATAAAATCTACGATGGAAGACCAATTTGGCCGCTAAACTACAAAAAAATCACCAGTATTCATTTCAACTCATATTACAGAAGTAAACTTCCAGTCTAAACCCGTGCTTTGGGGATATGGCAATCCAATTAGCCTATATGACTTACAGTAAACTGAAGTGATTATATATATAATACAAAATCAATGATGGAGGAGCAAAACAGCTGGCAAATTATGAAAAAATCCCCATTACTTATTTCAATTCACTTTACTCACGTAAATTTGGTGTGTAATCCCTTTTTGGGAATCTGGAAATCCAACCAGCTTCTCTGAATAACAGTACAGTGGAGTGATTAGATTTTTCACCATCTAAGATGGTGGGCCAATAAGGAGAGAGAGAGAGAGAGAGAGAGAGAGAGAGAGAGAGAGAGAGAGAGAGAGAGAGAGAGAGAGAGAGAAGAGAGAGAGAGAGAAGTAAAAAAAGCAAAAGAACTTGAATTATTTGCTTCTTTTCCGGTTTCAACATACATGTAAGGAAAGAACGAGGTAACAGGATTAATGAACGGTAATCTTGAATGACTAGAATCACTTCTGTCCCGTAGCAGGCACCGGACGGAGTCGGGCAGAACAAAAGACAGAATCTAGATGCCCAAACCCTAAAGAAAACTCAACGTCCCTGTGACCACATCAAAACAAAGGTCGAATGATCGTGTGTATTATTAAACGCTGGGAAATAATATGACAATATTAAAAAACTGAAAAAGAGGAATTAAAAATGAGGAAATAATCCATTGGGGACTGACATTAAGCACGTGTGTGTGTCTCTCTCTCTGACACAAACACATGTGTAAACAGAAGCAAACAACACATCCACCCATGAAGAAACTAAAGCAGTTGACAGTGACAAAATAGCCGAACTCCTTTTATGACATTTCCTGCTTAGATTTCAAGGAAGAAGAATGAAAACAAAAAAAAACCAGAGGCCATAAAAGCAGCAAAAGTCACAAACCTTCACAAAAACACAACAGGTGGAATTCTGATTATAATCAAAACTAGATAACTAAGAAGCTCAGCAGATTCGCAAAGCAAAATAATTTTGAGAGAGAGAGAGAGAGAGAGAGAGAGAGAGAGAGAGAGAGAGAGAGGTGGGTGGGGGATTCTCTTTGAGTTCTCCGTAGCCAAAACTCCATGAACTTCCTTTAAGAGGCCAAGAGAGTTGCTTCAGCGTCCGTGTGTAGACGCGTCCAGCATCCCAAGTACAAGCCTGAGGCTCTTCGGCACGGTTGACTATATGCGTCAGTGTGTGTGAGTGAGTGTGTGTGTGTGTGTGTGCCAATCCTCAGGCTCTAGAGGAGGAGGAGGAGGAGGAGGAGGAGGAGGAGGAGGAGGAGGAGGAGGAGGAGGAGGAGGAGGAGGAGGAAGGGATGCTATACCCAAAGCAGGAAGGAGAGGAAGTAGCTGAGGAATCTGTCCAGAGAGCGAGGAAGAGGGGAAGGGGAGGGGGAGGGGGGGGGGGGAGGGGGAGGGGGTAAATGCCAAAACATGGTTGCAAAGCAGGAGAGCAACGAGCAGACAGGATGAGCAAAAACTGAGGAACGCTCACAATTATATATCTGAGGTCGGGCTCTTTATGGCAGAATAAGCACTGGAAGAGCAGATTCACTACAAACAGTCATATCCAACTTGCATGACCACGAACTACAGTTTTGGTAGTTATGAAAATAATAAGATGAAGCTGGCAATCTCGCCAGGTAACAGATGACAAATGTCCCTATATTAGGGTTTTGTCTTTACCAATAATCAATAGCAATAAACATGACGACATGGTCATAGCAAGAAAAACTCACACTCACTGCACATGTACACGAAACATTTTGTAATGGCCAGTGCAACAGAGTCGAACAGACATCGCCGTCCCTGCCTGAACAAGTTACCATAAAATCGAGGACCACTGCGGATGAGGAAAACGCAAAAATGAGGGAACAATTAGTTTGATAACACTCGCTTCAACGATCAGATTGCGAGAATGGTTTTACGATTAGAACGGCCAGCCTCTGAATATGGAAGAAAGGAACCCCTACTTAAGATCCCTAAAAAGGCTGTTGGCGGAAAAAAAAATTGCTGTCGTATTCAGCTCATAAGATGAATCATAAAATATGGAAAGACTTGGTTTTAGGGGCTGCTGATTTTGAAGATGCTTTTGGCAGATAACTGAATGCATGGTGGGCCACAGTTAGTACCTCCTTAATGCAGGACGGATGAATTGGGTTGTCCAAATCATACTGAACCCTTTTCTTCATCCTCGAAATTGATTTAGGATAAGGGGAAATGGAGTAATGAGAGAGGAAGGTGATTTTTGAATGCGTACAACATAACCAACTAAGTTCGGAGACCACAAACCTCCTCCAAAAAAGTTTACTTCCCCAAGGTCTGAGCACCTGTTGCCAGTCACGAAGGAATGATTCAAATGAGAGTTACCAAGTTCTGCGAAAATGGTGCGCAAGGGTCTTAAGTCTAGAACGCTCATAACAGGGATGGGTCACCCAACCACACAAATGTGACCTCTTCACAAACATTCCTATCGGGTCACGAGGACCACATTTTCGCAAAATAGTCTACGTGTGGATTCGCGACAACCTTTTGCAATGTACAGATGAACATACAAAACGAACCAGAATCATACCCGCCTGGACAGAGGTAATTCTTGAGTCTTTTGGCTTACAAAGTATTACAATGGTCACTGTGAATATTAATATATTTAAAAGTATTTTTCCTTGGTGTAGTTGAGAGAAAAAACTGGAAAAGATAATTAAAATCTTCAAGCTTCTAAGGCCTTTTAAAGCAAATTACAAGTTCTTCATTGAGGGGTGGGTAGAGCTCTCGGCTAGTACGCTGTTGGCCCAGTTTGACTCTCCTACCGGCCAATGAAGACTTAGAGGAATTTATTTCTGGTGACAGAAATTCATTTGTCGTCATAATGTGGTTCGGATTCCACAACAAGCTGTAGGTCCCGTTGCTAGGTAACAAGTTGGTTCTTAGCCACGTAAACTAAATCTAATCCTTCGGGCCAGCCCTAGGAGAGCTGTTAATCAGCTCCTCAGTGGTCTGGTTAAACTAAGGTACACTTAACTTTAAAGCAAATTACATGACTCCACTTCTCTATCGATCTTTACTGAAATACGACAAGCATTACTAAGAAGAAAAAAGATTCCTGTAACATAATTTTAGGTTAAAAACTGCCATGATGGGTAACCAAATAGCTGGCGGGGAAAGTTACAGGAGTTACAGTTGGCGCAAACTGGTAAGACGCAAGATGCTTTTGAATTTAAATAAGACAGAATCCAGTCAATGCAAGGTTGGAAGTAACCCACAAGAGAGCTCGAGTCGTCCAGAACCTTTCCATAGTAAAATGAAGGCGGAAAGTTAGACGAGACCTTAGCAGAAGTTGCTGAAAGGTATTCGCGCTCCAAGAAGGCTACCAGGGCCAAATACTTGCAACTGCTCTGGTTAACAAGCACACGCAACTGGCAAAAAAGCTAAACTATCAGACTAAATAAATGTGAAAACGTGCCACGAAAGCATTAACAGAATTACTATGATTATCATTACCGTTTTTCAGAAGGTGCCCCTACTCGCACAAAAGGGAAAAATATCTTGGAAAAATAAAAGTAATCAAGAAACGGTTACCAGGGCAAATGAAAACCGGGGAGACCGAAGGCCTCAGTCTCAGAATCAGTAAGCAACGAAGGTAGCAAGGTGAACACTCGGAGCTCTAAGAAGCCCAAGATGGGAATCTGTAAAAGGATTGTTGAGTTTACAATTCTTCGTGGCAGTGAAGCGTGGATGCTGAATGTACGCGTGTGAAGAAAGGATGTAGCATTTGTTAGAAACAGTTTTCACTGTACATTGGCACGAGATACGCAGAAGTATCAAAAACTTTAATTTTCGTCGTAGGGAAGACAGTCATTTGCAACCTGTTAAATTGTCTTTGAAACACACAAGAGCTACAGAATTTTAACGTCCAAGTTCCATTTAGTCTCTTTGATACAAAAGGTAAGCAAATGTTGGATCATGATAAAAACAAGTAAAAAATGCGCCGAAGTTTCTTCGGCGCAATCGAGTTTTCTGCACAGCGTTTTATGCTGCATGAAACTCTAAGCCACGGCCCATGAAACTCTCACCCTAGGCCCATGTAACTTTCAACCACGGCCCGGTGGTGGCCTGTGTTATTGGCGGTGCCAGGTGCACGATCATGACTAACTTTAACCTTAAATTAAATAGAAACTACTGAGGCTAGAGGGCTACAATTTGGTATGTTTGTTGATTGGAAGGTGGGTGATCAACATATGAATTTGCAGCCCTCTAGCCTCAGTAATTTTTAAGATCTGAGGGCGGACAGAAAAAGTACGGACGGACAGACAAATAGCTATCTCAATACTTTGTTTACACATAACAAAAAACTAATAACAAGCACCTCTTTCAAAAGGTACGGAGAAAAAGTATAATACAGTGTGTAGTGTGTGTGAGGAGAGAGAGAGAGCGAGAGAGAGAGAGAGAGGGGGGGATAGTCCTAAGATAGATGGAAGTATGATAAAACACGCACTTTTATCGGACGGAGTAGTCCTGTCAGGATCCATCATGGCTACACTGTGCGATTATCACACCCCCAACCACCCCCGCCCCCCTCTCTCTCTCTCTCTCTCTCTCTCTCTCTCTCTCTCTCTCTCTGTGCCACACTAAAGAAGGATTGTGAAGACGTTGGAAGCCCACTCTAAATAGTACTGTATCAGGTACAAACAACTCATCGACACGAAACTGTATAAAGTAAGTATAGCTTAGTTTTACCAGACCACTGAGCTGATTAACAGCTCTCCTAGGGCTGGCCCGAAGGATTACAATTATTTTACGTGGCTAAGAACCAATTGGTTACTTAGCAACAGGACCTACAGCTTATTGTGGAATCCGAACCACATTATAGCGAGAAATGAATTTCTATCACCAGAAATAAATTCCTCTAACTCTTCATCAGCCGGCGGCGGGAATCGAACTCCGCCCATCGAATGACGGTCTGAAGCTCAACCAACTCGGCCAACAAAGGGCTACGAAACTGTATAATACAGCATATATATATATATATATATATATATATATATATATATATATATATATATATATATATATATATATATATATATATATATATATATATATATATATTATTTGAGAAAGTCTGTGGGTATTTGTGCCTCTTCTCCTCCCAAACGGTTGAACCTAGTTAGGTGCAAATTGTCCCACACATGGAACTCCTCACGACGAAATGTCTGCAATGCATTACAGAGGGGACAATTTCAAAATCAAGGTCCTACTTAGAGGTCAAAGGTGCAAAAGGAACTTGACTCTGGTCACAGACTTACAATTCACAAGAAAAGCTTCATGTATGGCATGCATAATAAACTTGTGATGCCAATATGCAGGGTGAGGTGACAGTCATGGTCATACTTAAAGGTCCATGGGAAATAAGATCTAAAAATACTTGTAAATTTTGAGATACACAACAGTGAGGTCAAGGGCAGCCATACTGTAGAGGTCAATGGTCACACAGGGATTTTATCATGGCTAGGCCTTTTTTAAACTATAAGAAATCGACATTCATATTATGGTCAAGGTCAGGTTTTGGTCATCAGCCAAATGTTTTTAATTCTGGTCATAACTTCTGAATTATGCAATTTAAAGACTTCATAATTATGTTGCTATGTTGCATGCATAATCAACTATTATGTGTTGCCGTGTACCAAGTGAGATCGAAGTTAGGGGTGGGGAGCAAAAACCCCTCAGCCATAACAATTACAAGACAAATTTAGCTATTTTTTTGCCTGTGATTTCTGTTTAAACACACACATATACTGTATATATTGCAATGACTGGGGCCGTTTTTCTCGCAACCTCACCTGTTTTTACACTTGCCACCTAACTGAGAAAGAAATAAAAATTAATGTCCCTCATTTATTGCTAGAAGTGAGGTTTCAACTCGCCCTTCATAAACTCTCTTTCATTCCCCAAAATGGATAAGCCTAAACCCTCTCTTTCTATTCAAAGTGACTGCTTTTTGGGCCTAATTCCAGGTACCCCTGCATCCAGCATGGCAAGGGAGGCGCCAAAAGAGAAAGCTGGTGGCCCCCACCCCCTCATTCTGAACTTTCCACATGGGTTGACTGAAACCATGCAGTCAACAGAAAACGTGACAAGATTGACTTCTGCGCCATCTGGAAAAGAAGCGGTGCGTAACCCTCGAAGGTTATAGATGGATGCTGCAACAGAAATCGCGAGAGACCGCTCAGAACACGACCGAGGACAGACATCTTTGCCTTGCCTGTCCTTTTGAATCAACCACTGTTTCGACCCCAGGGCTTGAATCGACAAGTATATTTGGTAGTGGCATTATAATTCCCTCCTCTATCGCCAGCGCAATATTGAACGAAGGACATCGTCATCTTGACTAAGGTAATGTGCCAGAGTAAGGTCCGTTTTAGCCAGTCACGATGCCTGTTATTTCTTTATCTAACATTTTTTTTTTTTTCATTGTGTGATCACTTTCAGTAATTTGTGTTGGAGCATTCAGTGTTAATGTAATTATGCATTAGTGTTGAGTTATTTGGCACCATCTGTGCATTCCTCAGTTCCCTCTGAGCATCTTATTATTATTGCAAGTAACCATCCTGCATATATTTGCAGACAAGGCTCGACTGTGGAACCTCTCAGCCAATCCATGTGCAGTTCTCCTTCCCACTGCCATCTTCCCTTTTACGAAGATATCGTCAGCTTAGAATATTTATTCAGTGCAGAATTCATTATTTTAGCAGGCCCTTGTTATTACCTGCCCAGTAAAAAGTCATTCTTCTGGTCTGCATTGTTATGTAATTATAATTAGTTAAGAGAACCCTTGAGTTTTATGTAATTCCTCACATGAAGAAGGCCCTGAGCCAAAGATTTCCCTTGTTTTGTCTACGGATTGTCCTAACATTGAGTCAGATGTGT
>NC_089764.1:37237751-37245251 GCF_040412425.1 Macrobrachium rosenbergii
AGTTCAAATTTATCAGTGTGGCATCACTATAGTATATGGCCAGCTGATTACTTATCAGTCCTCAGTAAGATGGCATTACTAGAAAAGGGGCATTATTGATAATAAAAATAATCATAATAATGTTTGTATGTATTATAAAGCGTGTTCCATATGAATAGGATTAATCTTCTGAATAATAATAAATAATAATAATAATAATAATAATAATAATAATAATAATAATAATAATAAGTAATAATAATAATATTCTCATTTGCCAGCTTAGGAAAATCGACGGGTTCCAGTAAATGTACTTCCCATAGAGATGAAATCATTGCACTGATGATAAGGCGTTGCATCACTTGAAATCGACTTTATTTAAGGAAATTCAAACATCATTTTTCTACATTACCATCTAACAATAGGCGCTGGCAACCCTTCTTTGTAGAAATTTGGGGCCTTTCTAGTCCATGTTGAACTGCATGTTTAAGATTTCAAAGTTCTTTGCTTGAGTTTTGGGAACAGAAAAAATCTGAAGGAAAGAAACTATAAGGAGGATGTGGAAAGTTTCTCATTTGCCAGTTATTAGTAATATCAACTTTTCCTCGACGGTTCAGTTTTGCAAAACATAGTAGTTCCCGGTGATTGTTTTTGTCCTTCAAGGAAATCAATCAAAATCACTCCTTTGGAGAGCTGCCATAATTCTGGGCAGATCTCGCCACTTTGAACTTCATTTGGTAACCATTGCTTTGATTGAATTTTACTTTCTGGGTCATATTGATGGATCCAAGTTTCATCTCCAGTAACAATCCAGTCAAAAACTCTGATTCATTTGATTCAATCTTCGTTAAAACTGCAAGAGAAAGTTCAGCTCTTTGATGCAGTGCGCAACGCTTTTGGGACCCATCGTGCTGAAAGTTTATCAAACCAAGATTTTCATTTAAAATTGAAAATGCGGAACCATGGAGATAGTTTCATTAGCTATCATATATAGTAATCCGACGATCTTCATCCATAGATTCTATTCTTTTATTTTTTGCAGTCGATGGTCTTCCCTCTCTTATAGGTCCTCCCCGACCATATAAATCGCTTTATCCAATCATAAACAACTGATTTAGATGGAGAAGAATCTCCATAAACTTGTTGCAAAGCTTCAATAATTTTTCCTGGTTTCCAATCAAGCTTGGTCAGGAACTTGATGTTAGCTCTCATCTCAAAATTTTTATTTTCCATGGGTTCAGGTGAAGCAGATGTTAACAAATAGCAAGAGGATGACTGAGGTATCAAGTCTATATGGATCTACATGTATTTGGGTTGTTTCATTCTGTGTAAATACATCATTCAACATTTTTCCCAAGCCAATGGTAATACACATTACCACAGGTGATAAATGAACTTTCTTTCAAGCCAATGGTAATGTGTGATAAATGAATCACGTACAAATGTGATAATAATCATATATATATATATATGTGTGTATATATGTATATATATATATATATATATATATATATATATATATATATATATATATATATATATATATCAAGTTCATAACATGGCCCTGATCAATTTACCGTGGTCAGACAGCAATGTGTGGGCCCTGAATTGTTAATGCAAGAGACTGAAGTGGCAACAGTTTCAACAAAACATGTCACAGCTCACAATATGAAACTGCCTGCTGGTCACACGGTGTTAAACCTTCCTAGAGGAGTTTCTTAAATATGTAAATTTTCCAGCTGTTTCCAGAAACGATGGCTTGAACAGCGGTTTGTCAAATTCGTCACTACATTCCTATCAAAATTTTACATCCCTGCATATACTGGTTGTCAACTTACTGCGTTGACAGCGTTGCATGCCAACGTATTTCCCGTTACTCGACCAACAATTGTTTAAAAGGTTCAACGAAAGGATTTCAGAGGCTGATAGTTCACGCTTGGTAAAAATTAAAATTATAACTGAAATTTTCTCCCTCTTCGTCTTTGCTCTCGTTGCAAGAACATTATCAAAATCAAAACAAGTCGTCACTCCCTCAGGGAAACCTGTTACCTTTGTGGATCTGACAATTAGACAAATGTCAGTTGTCCACGGAGTGATACAAACACATAACGGAGACGAAGTGAGGACCTGAAATCCTTGCCTCAGTGATCGACTTGAGATTACCATTTAAAAAAAGTCTACACAAATCTGTACTCTGTTTTGCGCAGTCAAAATGCAAATTCAATTGTTTAAAATCATTGCCTTAAAGAGCCAAGATTAAAATAAACTATTAAATATAAACTGCAGTACATCTTACCAAGCAATATTTAACAAAGCCCTTTTTTCTAATCAAATGGCCAAAATTAATATTGATAATTGTTACGTTACAGAAAGGTATCTAATAGAGGGTTAAGACTTCAGCATGCATTGAGTGGCATACTGTAGACGATACTAAGGTTCTTTCCATCCTACCCGTTGCACAGTTCCACACAGCTTGAAAATTCATTCAGCTCTTACTGCAAAAAAAAAATTCTTTCAGGCGAACCCTACAGCGTAAGGGTACAGAATCGTGATTCAGGGGTCTTTTTCGAATTAATAATATCCAACGCCATGGGACGCAAAAAGGCATCTGTGCAATTCTGCCATTCGTTTCTTGCCTATATGCTTTATCTTATTATCATCTTCACTTAACCCCAGCCCCCTTCTGATAGTTACAGTAATAAAAGCTACAGCAAATCTTCAATACATTAACGAATGCAACTATGTGACATCTGCTGGCATACAAGCCAACGAAATAAAATCATATCCACAATGGGGATACCTTGTGACCAAATGAGTTTACCAAGGACCTCTAATCTGAAAGTTGATTCATTCTGTCCATTTTCCCATGAGCACTGAATAATAACTCTAGGTGAAGCTTGGAAGCTGATGAACACCATCCAATTTGAAAATCCATTGCCCTACATAACCACGAAATTCGACTTTTAACCTTTCCCCGGGCCCTGTCGACGACCACTTTTCAAGAGCCCCTCTGATCCAAAGCCAAACTTTGCACCAGTTACCTACATTTGTAGAAAAACTCAGGTCGCGCAAATCGCACTAACGAACAAAAACGACGTCACCAATACTCAAATCATGACGGATAAAGGTTAATCGATGCCAAAGGTCGCCCTTATGGCCCTCACTACTTTCCCGGACGCAAAGCGCTTCCCATGGAGTGGGTCATGTCCGCCCTCCAAAGGTAGGCAAGTGCTTCCCATGGTAGTGGGTCACGTCCGCCCTCCAAAGGTAGGTAAGTGCTTCCCATGGTAGTGGGTCACGTCCGCCCTCCAAAGGTAGGTAAGTGCTTCCCATGGTAGTGGGTCACGTCCGCCCTCCAAGGGTAGGTAAGTGCTTCCCATGGTAATGGGTCACGTCCACCCCTCCAAAGGTAGGTAAGTGCTTCCCATGGTAGTGGGTCACGTCCGCCCTCCAAAGGTAAGTAAGTGCTTCCCATGGTAATGGGTCACGTCCGCCCTCCAAAATGGTAGTGGGTCACGTCCGCCCTCCAAAGGTAGGTGCTTCCCATGGTAGTGGGTCACGTCCGCCCTCCAAAGGTAGGTAAGTGCTTCCCATGGTAGTGGGTCACGTCCGCCCTCCAAAAAGTGCTTCCCATGGTAGTGGGTCACGTCCGCCCTCCAAAGGTAGGTAAGTGCTTCCCATGGTAGTGGGTCACGTCCGCCCTCCAAAGGTAGGTAAGTGCTTCCCATGGAGTGGGTCACGTCCGCCCTCCAAAGGTAAAGTGCTTCCCATGGTAGTGGGTCACGTCCGCCCTCCAAAGGTGCTTCCCATGGTAGTGGGTCACGTCCGCCCTCCAAAGGTAGGTAAGTGCTTCCCATGGTAGTGGGTCACGTCCGCCCTCCAAAGCTAGGTAAGTGCCTCCCATGGTAGTGGGTCACGTCCGCCCTCCAAAGCTAGTGGTAAGTGCCTCCCAAACGTCCGCCTAGGTAAGTGCCTCCCATGGTAGTGGGTCACGTCCGCCCTCCAAAGCTAGGTAAGTGCCTCCCATGGTAGTGGGTCACGTCCGCTCCCTCCAAAGTGGGTAAGTGCTAGGTAAGTGCCTCCCATGGTAGTGGGTCACGTCCGCCCTCCAAAGCTAGGTAAGTGCCTCCCATGGTAGTGGGTCACGTCCGCCCTCCAAAGCTAGGTAAGTGCCTCCCATGGTAGTGGGTCACGTCCGCCCTCCAAAAAGCCCTCCAAAGGTAGGTAAGTGTGCCGCCCTCCAAATGGTGTGCCTCCCAGTGGGTCACGTCCGCCCTCCAAAGGTAGGTAAGTGCCTCCCATGGTAGTGGGTCACGTCCGCCCTCCAAAGGTAGGTAAGTGCCTCCCATGGTAGTGGGTCACGTCCGCCCTCCAAAGGTAGGTAAGTGCCTCCCATGGTAGTGGGTCACGTCCGCCCTCCAAAAGGTAAGTGCCTCCCATGGTAGTGGGTCACGTCCGCCTCCAAAGGTAGGTAAGTGCCTCCCATGGTAGTGGGTCACGTCCGCCCTCCAAAGGTACGTAAGTGCTTCCCATGGTAGTGGGTCACTCCGCCCTCCAAGGTAAGTGCCTCCCATGGTAGTGGGTCACGTGCCCTCCCATGGTAGTGGGTCACATCCGCCCTCCAAAGGTAGGTAAGTATGGTAAGTGCCTCCCATGGTAGTGGGTCAGTGCTTCCCTTGGTAGTGGGCCCTCCAAAGCTAGGTAAGTGCCTCCCATGGTAGTGGGTCACGTCCGCCCTCCAAAGCCCTCCCAAAGTGGGTCACGTCCGCCCTCCAAAGCTAGGTAAGTGCCTCCCATGGTAGTGGGTCACGTCCGCCCTCCAAAGGTAGGTAAGTGCCTCCCATGGTAGTGGGTCACGTCCGCCCTCCAAAGGCCTCCCATGGTAGTGGGTCACGCCCGCCCTCCCTCCCATGGTAGTGGGTCAGTGGGTCCGTCCCTCCAAAGGTAGGTAAGTGCTTCCCATGGTAGTGGGTCACGTCCGCCCTCCAAAGGTAGGTAGGTATTCACATCATCTGAAGTCTCTGTTAACTGTGCTCATTAACCAGAGGTCAATTAGGGGCTAATCACCTATTAAACGCTAATGGCAGTGTACCTGCGCATTTATCGATCACGGCTATCTAGGGTGAATGCTCTTCACAGTTTGAAAAATGAGGGAATTTGCAGTGAGCAAGAAGGTAATGGCAATAATCCATTTAACTTTATGCTAAGAATATACGAATTATTCAAGTAAGCTCCTCAGCGATTTTCTAATGGGAGCATTGAACGAAAACACGAGGAAACTATCCTCTCCCTTATATAGACAATCTCCTGTGGCGTCGCAATGGCTATAGTCACTACCACTTAAGACATTTCACCAATCCAAGCTTTGTCACCGCAAAAGTTTCTGATTAGACATCAGTTAATATGAAATGACAACTCCATCTCTTGGAGGCTGACAAGTGGAAGGATTCTTGGAACTGAGGAATGCGGAGAGTTCCTTACTCAATAAATGAACGGAGCTGAGTCTTCAGACTGACTTTAGCTACGCCTAACATTCCAAACCCTGCATTAATTTAGGCACCTGAGAGCCAATAATTTCCTAAATATGTAACAGAAAAAATAATAAAATTGCATTATATTTTACACACACAGACACACACGTACATATATAAATATATATATATATATATATATATATATATATATATATATGTGTGTGTGTGTGTGTGTGTGTGTGTGTGTATACATACATTCATACATATACATATATAAGCGAATCCCACAGGAAAAAGACAGGCGGAAGTTCAGTACCAAGTGCTTTCACGTTTATTGACGTCGTGCCGAATCCGGGATTCGCTTACACACTGAAGTCACGTGCATCTACTGTGATTTTTTAAGCATATACATATATATATATATACATACATATAATTATAATCACTCTCTAACACGTGATTTATGCATCTTTCATTGCCACAGAGAAAATTAAAGACTGGGTGTAAATCCTAACCAGTTTCAGCTTTATTTCTAAACCATCACCGAATGATTGTTCCCCTAGCATATATACCGTAATGTGATTCCTACCACTACATACTGTATCAGTCCTTGGATAATGTCTTAAAAATAACGCCGAAACCCGTCAGGACTTAATCCACTCTTCAAGTTTCCTTGTGGTAATGCGATACACACACAAACACATACACAAACACACACACACACACACACACATATATATATATATATATATATATATATATATATATATATATATGTATATATATATCTAGAGAAGGGTCCAGAGTATTGCTCTTGATTACTAAGACGAAATGTATTCATAAAAATATACACAGAGCTTAAAGCGTTCGTCCATCCTTCTGTGGACTTGATCAAGTCCACAGAAGGATGGACGAAAGCTTCAAGTTATGCACATATTTTTAAAAATATACCTCGTCTTTGTAATCAAAAGTATTACCGTGTACCCTTCTGTAGATAACTGAGAAGCACGGTACGGTGTTTTCATATTCCATATATACTGTACATACATATTCCCACCCATTAAATCCTAAATTCCTAAATCCCAGACACCAAATAGCCAGAAGAGAGAACACCACAAAGGCAGAATAATTCTCCGGGCCCCGTGAACGCAGTCTTCTTCCACCGGCTACAAATTCCGCCTCCTCACGGCACCGGCAATTGAAGGATTATAAAAAACGACAATGAAAAGCACTTGGCCAGATCGTAAATAAGGCGTCTTAAATGTTTATGGATTGGAAAACGACCTCGCCGGCGCTTTGGCTCTTTCGCAACTCGAGATACAGCGACGGAATGACAACGTAATTCTCGGGTCGTGGATGCTGGATGTTGTGATTAATTCTTAGCAAGCTTTGTATACTGGCTGAGTTGCCTTTGGAGAATGTGTATAATGTAATATGTTAGTGTATATATCCAGTGTGTGTATATATTGTATCATATATAAATATCAACTACTCGCTTTTACACCATTAAAGGGCGGGGGAGGGGGCGGTTGCTAGAGCAGATCTTTTTCACCCTGACTGCCATCATCATCTGTCGAGTAACTAGCATGAACGTGTCTGAATCCTGCAAGACTCATTATAAGCTTTTGCCTACAGTACGTCAGTGTATTATGTACAAGAATTAGTCATTCTTTCTCTCTCTCTCTCTCTCAAACATGTACCTACTCTCATAATAAACCACTGATGTCGTGTGGTGTAACTTTGATTATCCCAAGAATCCGGGCTGGATATTTTTTAAGTCATCAAAATGGGACAAGAAGCAAAACTCATAAACGAGAGAGAGAGAGAGAGAGAGAGAGAGAGAGAGAGAGAGAGAGAGAGAGAGAGAGAGAGAGACGTCGGTCGACATCAAAACACGAGGCCCTCCAAATGAAATGGCTGTTGTCATGGAAATCGCTCGTCGGTTCGACCGAGTGAGGCAGAGACCATTAAAAGCAGTGCGTAAAATTTAAGCGCGATTTATTTATTGCACATCTGTCACACGCTTCGCCATCGCTGCACACACCAA
>NC_089764.1:37252751-37290251 GCF_040412425.1 Macrobrachium rosenbergii
ACTAAATGGGGGTTGGGAGAAATGTGGTCCAAAATTGCGTAACTTCTACTACAAAAGAGGGTTGGGTTAAATGTGGTAGAAAATTCGTAAGATAATTCAAAAATTCTTTATGATAGCTAGGATATGTTTGCTAGTTTTGTTTCATAAAATTTTATATAAATAAGGAAGTTCATTGCAAGCCTCTGAAGTATTACTATATTACTATGGGTCTACTCATATGATGAAGGATTGGTCTTGTGGCCTGTATGTGAACTTCATCCGAAAAAACATTCTGAACGATTAATACAGCATTAAATCCGGGGACATCTTGTTCATTAGTCTCAATGCACATGAAACGTACTTAGGCAACACTTAAAGTTTCCTTTATAAGTATTGCTTATGAAACCTTTAGGACAACAGACAGAACTGGAATTCTTTACGATTCATAAGAAAAAAGCTCTTCATATAATTTCTCTTAACCTAGGGAAATATGAGTCGAGTTACTGCAGAATGAGAGAGTCTTCTGATAACGTAACTTGCGTGAATTTATTACTCTCGCCAGTTTATTTATGTATTAATAAAACAGGTCACATCTAGGACTAAAAAACTCATCTGTTGTAAAAATTTAGTGCATGGAAGAAGGAGCAGATAAAGAGTTGGAAAGTATATAATATATATATATATATGTTACAGGGAACAGATCAACACTTGTTTTAGAAGTGTACGTAGCGTGATCTTAGCGATCCACATCAGGAAAAAAACGTAAAAGGTTCAACCCATGATCACACTCGCATTTTTTTTTTCCCTCTCTCTCAGCCCCTCTCTCTCTCACCGTGTATCAACTCTCTCTCATTCTCACAAGTAATTAAATGGACTATTTAAAGAAACACAATCGTTCCTACGAAAATAGGTTTATTATTCAAATAACCCAACAAGAAATGAATAAAACAAAGCAAAGATTAAAATGCATAATAAATGAATTATCGAGTCAGATAACTAAACTCTAAACTGCAAAACACTTCTGATTAAAGAAGTCTCATTATGGCTAATAGCCTGGAAATCCCCAAAAATCTCACATACTCCCAAATCAATAACTAAAAGTCATGTCAAAAAAACAGTCTACCACATAAAGAGATTGACATTGCAAATGATTTGCATGTCCTTTTTCTCAAACTCCCAAGTCCACAAACATCTGTCGAAAGAATTAAACATGATAGAAAACTCCCAAAAATATATGAAATACAAAACACAATAATGGAAAGTGTAAAATGCATAGCCAAGATATGGCAAACGTAACACAACAAAATAATAATATAAAAGAGGTATGAATATTCATATTAAATCTCCCACACCAGTTCAAAAGTTCATAATGATCAGAAAGTCATGGTAAAAATCACAAGTTCAATTTTCTCCCATAAAAACAGAGATTTGAGACTCTACCTTATCTGCCGATTTTCAAAGCTTGGAACCACTCCAAAGCTATGACTGGACAACTGCAGTTCTATCACGTTAATGAACGATCAAACTCACTTTTAGGGCAGATTTTGGCATAATCTAGATCAAAGTAACGCACGTACTCACGAATATACATAACGCTCTGGAGATCACCTGATCTCCAATATTGCTGAGCTTCTCGCGCAGAGAGCTGAGGAATCAAACTATTTGCTGAATACAAAGATTTTGCATCAAATCTCTCGCCCTAGTTCACTCTCGCTCCAAAAATTCTTTCATCACACCATGTATCTTATAAGATTGTAGTGTTGCCATATTTTCTGAAATAGAGATATATATATATATATATATATATATATATATATATATATATATATATATATATATATAGATAGATAGATAGATAGATAGACAGATTTAGATAGATAGATAGATATAGACAGACACACACACATACACATATATACACATCTGTCTGTACTATCTATCATCTATCTATCTATATATATATATATATATATATATATATATATATATATATATATATATATATATATATATATATATATTAACTACATATATCCGCTGCCTCGTCTCTTTGCTTACTTACGATAGGGGTTAGAATCCTATGCTTTCAGGAGTAGGCACTCCAGGACCTACCCACAGATGTGTGGAAGGGTAATGTTAAGGAGAGCCGCCCACCTTGGGTCCAGGTATGGAATTTTAGTAGTCACTGGGAAGTACTTGGAGCCAGGGAAACAAACACCCCAGATTTTAATCCTCTTTTCAATTAGACTGTGTGAACTGTTTACTGGTCAAATGCCGGCAGATGTCCAAATGCTGGAGAAAACAGCGTCCCCCCACCAGGGCAAAATCGGAAGCCACAAAGACGAGACTTTCCATTCCCTATCAGTCCTTGCTCCGCTGTTACTCAGTCAGTATGATAAATTCTGGATGTTCCTCTCGCCGTGTCATGGGCACGGCACTCTGTCTGCGAGCTGGAACCCATAAGGCCACAGGCGGCCTGAGCCACAAGCGGCCACGTGTGATCTTGAAGGACAACATTGCAGATCCTCCAGCCATCTTTGCAAAAGTGCACATTGCAACACAAATCCACGGTATGTCTATGGACGTTCGAGTTTACCAGTGTTCTGTTCCTCATCCTGAAGCTCCTACTTCATTTCCCCATTTCTCTCCCCAGTAAAGTACTCTTCGATATCCTGTTTCCCAGAATTAAAGTGTTCCCTGTGTGAATTGAAGTCGTGGATTAATCAACCATTGCTCGTTAACCCGTAAATCACTCCTCCCAAGTGATTATAATTGCTATTGAGGAAAACCACATTTCCATGAAGCTTTAACTGGGATTACCCTATTTCCAGACACGCCGACATCCATCTTGCCTGGAGGAATTCTGCTCTGCTGTGGCAGGCATTTGCAACCTTTCAAGAAATCTAAATGTACTTGAAGTCCTAAGTGAACAAACCTTGTGTTACCAAAGCCTTTGGCTCTCTGTTGCCCAATTCAATTGTAGCAGTAATTTCCTTATTTCAAGTAGAATCATTATTTTGCTGTAATATTAAATTTTACTATTAATTCTCTATGCTGAAAGTGACTCAGTATTCTATCAGTTAATTGCCATACTCTGTGTGTGATAAAGTAGAATCCTGTGTTGACCACAACTTTCAATTGGCGATCTACCATTATTCTTATATATAATTTAGTGTATTTCAAGGGTAGATTGGTATTTACGTTTGCCCACAGTGAGTGTTGTTCAAGGCTTAGTTAAATAATATCTGTTGAAGTGACAAACCGAGGTTAGAACGTAAGTATATATATATACATGTGTGTGAGTGTGTGTGTGTGTGTGTAAACGTTCATTCACTTATTTTACAAGAAAGACAAAACCTTTTTCAAACAGAAATTATACGACCAACGACAACAAGCAAGAATCATCTACACCACGTTCTGCTCTTGATGGAAAACATTCTAAGCTGGCTCCTTCTCCTGCTACCTGTTTTTTACATTATCTATCTTTATTTCTCTTTGCTAAAATCTTCGTTCTTTAAAGAATGCAAACAGAGTAACTTCCTTCGAGGTTAGGCCCTCTTTCATGTTCAATTTTCATTCGCAAAACCACGAAAAAGACGCAAAACTGAATTTCTACAGAAATCAGCGGGTAGGAACGCTTTCAAGAAGAGGTCAGTGAGCAGATCAGATCCGTCTTACTGCTTCTACGCGGTAACTGACACTTGACAACAGAAAGCATCCACTTACCCCACACAGTGCCAGGCACTTTTGTCAAGCTTGTATTGTTCACTTCCAGCGTAGTTGCAACATCCTTGAGATTCACGTGTGTGCGTGTGACACACACACACACAGAGTGGGAGAAAGAGAGAAAGTTAAGTATACATTAGTTTTACCAGACCACTGAGCTGATTAACAGCTCTCCTAGAGAGGGCTGGCCCGAAGGATCAGACTTATTTTACGTGGCTAAGAACCAATTGGTTACTTAGCAATGGGACCTACAGCTTATTGTGGAATTAGAACCACATTAAAGCGAGAAGTGAATTTCTATCACCAGAAATAAATTCCTCTAATTTTTCATTAGCCGGCCGGAGACTCGAACTCGGGTTTAGCGAGTACTAGCCCACAACTCTACCGACTCACCCAACGAGGAACTAGAGAGAGAGAGAGAGAGAGAGAGAGAGAGAGAGAGAGAGAGAGAGAGAGAGAGAGAGGCGACATATAGGAATAAACAATTGTTCTAGATGAGGTAACAAACGAACTGGCATCTCCAAAAATAATCCTTCTACAGAATGCAATCCAGATTCCTGATAAACGCTTCAACGTTAAAAAAAAAATCTACAGTCACCATACCTGAGCGACAGACTCCATAAGATTAAATGTACTGACGTAAGCCACTTATATTTTGCTTCCTATCATTTATCAGAAAGTGAAAACTACTGTATGCAATGATACGCAGGAATCCTTTCCAGATGTACAGCACCATGCAAAGCTACTAGTTTGAAAAACAACTAAAATACAACGTTCCGCCTTCGAATACGACCCTGCCACCTACTGGGCACGACGCTTTATAAAACCACCCAACCTGGAATATAGAAGTTATGCCTGATAAACTACAAAAGAGAAATGTAATAATAAACAAATACACGAATTTTCCACACGGTATCTCGGGGACCTGGGATGAACCACGCAATAATTTCGGTCCAAAGACAACAGAAACCTCAACCGAGTTCAAGAGAGAACGCCAGAAAAAATCCAAACAACAAAGAATCCTAGAATTAGGAACTGGGTCTAGTGCGAAGGAATAAACCGGCCTTTTTCACGCCTCGTTATCAATTAGGAGAGGAAGAGTGGTGGGCGGGATGATGACACCAACCTAAATGACCGAACTCCACATCGCACTTGTGGTGCGAGACACACGTGGGAGGATGATACACGGAAATGGGAAGATTGCCGGGACAAAGAAGATTCCTGGGATGATGTTAGGTGGTACACGGAAGCTTTATTCAAAGATCAAATTCCCAAGGGAACAGATAAGGACAAAGAAGCTCAAGGAATGATAAGGATGAGAGGAGGATCCAAGGTACGAAAAGATAAGACACCGGAGTTAATGAGATTTGGTCAGATCAATGGGACAAGAATGGAAGCGACCGGTAGGACGAAACACTAAGAAAATTCATGGGGATTCATATCAGAGAACAAGCAAGATATGGTCCATGTGAAGATAAAGAACTGGAGTCGAGATCTGCAGACTAAGAGGAGAGATGAGGGGAGAAAAGCATAAGGAGAGAGATGCATGATATTTATGAGACAGAAATCAAGAGGCTCCTTGAGACTACACCAAGAAAAAGGCAGAATGACAAAAGGAGACTGGTGGTGGGAGATGATAAAACGCAAATACCAATTTCAATTACAAAGTGACACGGACAGGAAGAAGTCTGGGAAGAAAAAGGGGCTACAGGTATTCAAAGGAGCATAAAGAGATCGAACATTTAATGAAGGATGAAAAAATACAAAACTGGGCATGAAAGACCTCAGGGGAGATACGCATAGGTTACTAAGGTTTTTAAGATAACCTGAGCCAAAGTGATTCAAACGAGGATAAATCAATACGAGAAAGAACTGCTATGTGATAACGGGAAACAAAGAACCACTAAAGGAAAGACAGCCAACGTAAATAGGATAATAAACAATATTAACCGAAATGACGTCAGTTCCTAAGACAACATTTACTGCAATAATATTTTTTTCCTCACTGTCCAGACGTTATCTTGGAAATTACAGCCTAGGCCACATGGCACCCTGGCATAATTCAAGACTCGATAACGTTCAGCGCTCATCAAGGGGCTTATCTGGAGCAAAAAGAATACGATTTGGCGAACACTGAAGAAGCAGTTACAGATATTTTGGAATTCTTGAGAAAGTCTGACATTTATGTGGATCTTTTCCGTTCCAGCGAATTTTTTGTGCTTTGTCAAAATAAGATTTGCTGGGCAAAAAGATAATTTTCCCTTCCTCCTGAACAAGGTCATTTGTTCACTGGCTAAAATGACAACAATGTACTTTCTTCAAGCCAACATACAAATACAGCTTAGATACAATTTGGACTGTGCAAACTTTCAGTTTTACAAACTGAAAATTTATATTATAAATATAAATTTATATAAATATAAATTTAAAAAAGATAAAATGTGAGTTAACTTGACATTACACGTAGTTGAATGCGGTTTAGTTCAGACTCCACAAGGTTGTTTGTAATATTCTAGTACCTGAAACCAAACACTACAAATCAATCATTCGTATATATATCAATGAATCTTATACTTTTTCATCCTACAAAACAAATACATCCATGAACTTACGACGGCGCGAACATATACACACACACACACACGCACACACACAAGTAAACCCTCTAGAGGGCCATGACTGTCGACATCAGCGTATCTATCACGTTTTTGTTATCTGAAGGGCTGTGAGGGTCTAAGGCTCTAAGCCTAGTCCCACCCGATCCTCCCAGAGAAAATAAACAAGCGGAGGGCAGCGGTGACAGCCGAGACCTCACCCTCGTGATGGGTCCTTTGTAAACTTTGGGATACACTTCGGGGGAAATGTTTCCGTCACTTCATGCGACAGAAGTCAACAAAGAACGTCCAGTAGGCCTAAGGCGACAATAAGGCATAAAACGTCTACTTTAACTGCCTGACTGGTCTGTCTGTATACAACGTCTACTTTGACTGGCTGACTGGTGTCTGTCTAACATACAGTGCCTACTTTAACTGCCTGACTGGGCTGTCTGTCTAACATATAATGCCTACTTTAACTGGCTGACTGGTCTGTCCGTCTAATATACAGTGCCTACTTTAACTGGCTGACTGGTCTGTCCGTCTAACATGCAACATCTACTTTAACTGGCTGACTGGTCTGTCCGTCTAATATACGTCTACTTTAACTGGCTGACTGGTCTGCCTGCCTAACATACGTCTACTTTAACTGGCTGACTGGTCTGTCCATCTAATGTACAGTGCCTACTTTAACTGGCTGACTGGTCTGTCCGTCCATCTACTTTAACTGGCTGACAGTGTCTGTTAACTGCAGCGTCTACTTTAACTGGCTGACTGGTCTGTCCGTCTAATATACAACGTCTACTTTAACTGGCTGACTGGTCTGTCTGTCTAACACGTCTACTTCAACTGGCTGACTGGTCTGTCTGACTTTAACTGGCTGACTGGTCTGTCTGTCTAACATACAACGTCTACTTTAACTGGCTGACTGGTCTGTCTGTCTAACATGCAGCTAGTCTGGCTGACTGGTCTGTCTGTCTAACATGCAGCGTCTACTTTAACTGGCTGACTGGTCTGTCTGTCTAACATGCAACGTCTACTTTAACTGGCTGACTGGTCTGTCTGTCTAACATGCAGCGTCTACTTTAACTGGCTGACTGGTCTGTCTGTCTACTTTAACTGGCTGACTGGTCTGTCTGTCTACTTTAACTGGCTGACTGGTCTGTCTGTCTAACATGCAGCGTCTACTTTAACTGGCTGACTGGTCTGTCTGTCTAACATACAACGTCTACTTTAACTGGCTGACTGGTCTGTCTGTCTAACATACAACGTCTACTTTAACTGGCTGACTGGTCTGTCTGTCTAACATACAACATCTACTTTAACTGGCTGACTGGTCTGCCTGTCTGACATACGTCTACTTTAACTGGCTGACTGGTCTGTCTGTCTAACATACAATGCCTACTTTAACTGGCTGACTGGTCTGTCCGTCTAATATACAACATCTACTTTAACTGGCTGACTTGTCTGTTTGTCCTACTGGTCTAACTTTTTATATATATATATATATATATATATATATATATATATATATATATATATATATATATATATATATATATACATATATATATATGTAATTCTAATAGCCACAATGCCCTCTTAACTTCTCGAATTCTTTGCGCTTTTTTTATTATGCTTGTAACTACGAAGCCGAAATATCCAAACGAAGAAGAAATTGAAGAGCCTATGAACGCCGGTCGCGGGAAACGAACCCGCATTACCATATTCACAAGAAGGTCACGCTGCCGACCTGACCACGAGATTCTACATATATATATATATATATATATATAAAACAATGACACAGGTCGCACAAGCAATATGGGTATACAAACTCATCAAAAAAGATACATCCAGGCACTTAGGTGTACAACATACATGAAAAAATGTGCAAGCATCCGCAGCAAATAAACAGATACAGATCCCTGCCGACAGGCAAGGAGCCAAAAGGAAACGTCTGTGCTCTCACTAAACTGCGGGGAACGGGGAAGGCAAATAACATCACTGCCTTCCGTAAAACTATATGGGTCAATGTGAACGAGAACCTAAAAGTACGTGAAATTACAGATACTACTTTATAATATTTAACAATAATGTATACCGTCAAAAATGATGGTAATATAAGTGAGGGTTGAGACGGTGAGGCTAGTCCATAGCGACACACCATCGATAAGCCCAGACCAAGCTACCTTTATTTGGCGTCCAGTACTTGACAGCGGTTAGTGGCGAAAGAGGTTGGCACGGATTGACTTAACCAATGAAAATTCGGCTGCAATGTCAACCACTGGGTGCTTCCAGATATTCGGCGCTTTATGAAAAGAGGATGTCGGAATGGTTGGACAGCACGATTCAAGTTAGTCCGGAATGGACGATAGCAAGCCTAAGTCACTACCCGTAAACTGTTACTGTTACACACTCAAATATATATATGGGTATACACTGCGTTTAATGTTATTATAATTATTATTATTATTGCTAGTTCCTCGTTGGGAGAGTCGGTAGAGTTCTCGGCCAGCACACTGCTAGGCCTGAGTTCGAGTCTCGGGCCGGCCAATGAAGAATTAGAAGAGTTTATTTCTGGTGACAGAAATTCATTTCTCGGTATAATGTGGTTCGGATTCCACAATAAGCTGTAAGTCCCGTCGCTAGGTAACCAGTTGGTTCTTAGCCACGTAAAAATAAATCTAATCCTTCGGGCCAGCCCTAGGAGATATACTTAACAGCTTTTCAGTGGTCATTTTAAACTAAGATATACTTAACTTTTTTAATATGAACTTCATTTTAGCAAAGGCAACTTGGCACCCTTACCTAGCCCAAGCACCCTTACCTAGCCCAAGCACCCTTACCTAGCCCAAGCACCCTTACCTAGCCCAAGCTTGAAAAAAAGAGTAAAAGTAAAATCAAAACTTCAGAGGTCTTAACCCAGAGGAGAACAAGTGACCAGGCCCCTGACAGGGGAAGATGAAAGGAATCATGAGAATGACGACACAGAAATTGCCAAGCACCTGGCTTCGCTGCCGAAAATGCCAATGACACTGGCAGCAGCGTTTTTCACAAGCGTCGCGGCAACTTCTTTACGATATGGAAAGCTGTCTCCAATCAAGGTGGTTCCTCGTTGGGCGAGTCGGTAGAGCTGTCGGCTAGCACTCGCTAGGCCCGAGTTCAAGTCTCCTGCCGGCTAATGAAGAATTAGAGGAATTTATTTCTGGTGATGGAAATTCATTTCTCGCTATAACGTGGATCGGATTCCACAGTAAGCTGTAGGTCCCGTGGCTAGGTAACCAATTGGTTCTTAGCCACGTAAAATACCTCTCTAGGAGAGCTGTTAATCAGCTCCTCAGTGGTCTTCTGGTTAAACTAAGGTATACTTACTCCAATCAAGGTGCAAAATAAGGTCGGAATGTGACGAGCTTCAAGAGATGTTAGACGATTCCCAAGCCTTTATCGTTTGTTACTCCCAATGTCCATTTTCAAACTTCATTCTCATTTGTTAGAATCAGATTTTTACTGCAAAAAGAACCTTCATAAAATGGTTTCCTCACCACTAAATAATAACAAAATCCCCTTAAAGACGAACCATTTCACATTTTTACAAATACTTATCAAAACTTGAAATCCTAAGGGTAAAAATTCTAACCACAGCATTTAAAAAATATTGTAGGGAATAAAGTAATCCGCAAATCGGGCGAAAGGAAAACTAAAGCCATTAACTTATAATGTCCAGAAAAACACTGTTTGGTTGATTTAAAACAACCGTTTTTAAACCAGTGCACTAAACACAAAGTGCAGATCTAATTCTAGTCAATACAATTTCATACAACATCAAATATATAATTTACATGAATTGAGGAAAGGGACAAATAACTACCGTTCCAAGCAGTGATGAGAGAGAGAGAGAGAGAGAGAGAGAGAGAGAGAGAGAGAGAGAGAGAGAGAGAGAGATTCAACACGTTGGTATTAAAATAATTAAAATAGGTACCATCGCAGAATAAGGAGAAAAAACCTAAGAAAGTTATAACTGCATTCAACGTAGAAAATCTTGCCGATTGCCTTTAAAATCAGAAGAATAAATATGCGCTGAGGTTGTAAGACCACAACAGCAAAAAACCTACCACAAATTAAGCATCTCTTCATAAACCCAACTAAAAGCCGCAGCACACACACACACACAAAATAAATCTAGTAAACAACAACATCAACAGCAAAAGTCAAGTTGAAAACGATCAGACGCTCCATCCAGTATCTTCATTTGCGGGCCAAATCTCCCGCGTACCCCAGCGTTGCTGGAAAGAAACCCTCGTAATCACCTCACTTACAGATTCTCAGAGTTAATTACACGAGACGCGCGCGTCGTATAAATCCGGTTAAAGCCTATATTTAGCTCTTTAACCGTTAAGGCTTTCATCAGCTACCACGATGACAAAACGAACGGTCGACACTTTGAAGAGTCTCTCATCACGGGTGAGAAATTTCTCATTCAGCAGAAGAGAAACCTTTCCCTCATTTTTCTGTAGCCTATGAACGCAAACACCTCTCCTTTCCATTCTCCCCTTAAACGTCTCCTCTCGGAATTTCGTCATAAAAAAAGAACTTCCGACAAGACCTCGGGGTCTTGTTACTCGGAATGGCGACTCTCCACTACAGAAGATGAATATTTAGGTGGCACCAGATGAGCAAGTTTGTCAGGGAGGCATTAGGAAATATAATGATGAGGCTCTGAGGAAGGGGTGAGAGACCCTGACAGACAGAAATTTACGTATTCATTTCACACATCACTAGCCTAGATATAAAATAACGAGGGAATAAAATTTCGTTTTAGTATTAAATAAAAGCAAACGTTCAAGAACGAATTATTTTTACATGATTTCCATTTCTCTCAACCGGAATGGCGAGTGGCTCAATCCCACACAATCCTCAATAAAGCTGAAACGTTTATTCTACAATCTGATTGTATGCAGCACGGTAACAGCAGCAGTTTGATGCTGTGAAATTCTGCACATGGAGTTCAACCATGATTCAGCAGTTTGAGGAAGAATGTGGCAGTGACGGCTGTCTCACTTTTCTCAGAAGCCACTCGCGTTCAGGAAAAACGACTTGATGATGATAAGGTGATAAAAATCTAGTCACTAAAATAGGGAAATAAATCCGCGGAATATTAGTAAGAATCTTAACAAAAACGTACAACAAAAAGACTTCCGAGATCACGCTCTCATAATCAGGTTCTCTAAAGATAACTCTGTGAACTTTCAAATAAGATAATTACGCATACGTCAAGTGGATTTGCTTCCCCAGGTAAATAATAATGGTCTTGAAACGTCACGTCATTTTCGAGTATACAGAAAAGAGTTGTTCATAAACTTGGAAATGTAAAGGTCTGTTCTTTTATATCTGAATAACACCACGTTTCGCAAATACAAAAGTATCTTTTTGCATCATTCAAGAAAAAAGTTCCCACTGGAAGCTACGATCCCCTGCCGCAGCAGAAAGTCTTAGATGTGCAGAAGTTGAACCTTTCTGCCAAGAATCTACTGTAGGTCCCCGGCCTGGAATCACGCTTATGATCTTACCTAATACTAAAATTACTTCATCCTTGTCCTATTGAAGCGAATAACTCATACATCCGACTCCGACAGTTTTCTTCCAGCTGCAAATTGATGTTACAATGTAATAAACTTTCTGCTTCAGTAATTACTCTCAGACTCTTTCAATCATACCTGCCACGCACGGCAACATGGCACCCCACGGAGCTGACGCCAGTCACTCAATTTTGATTAGCATAACCTTTAAAAAAGAAAGCTCATACGTCAATGATCTCACGATAGCAGGAATTCATCAAAGAAGAAGATACATATCGACTTTCTGGAATTTATAAAAGATCACTGATATCGCAGAATATATATAAAAAATAAACTAACATGGAAGATATTTTAGGCGTCAGTGACAAGTCTTAACAAAATGGTTAAAGAATATTAAGGGTCTGCCGATGGGCAATATCGCTACAAATTGAAAAGCTTAGAAATTAACGATCGAACATTTATAAAAAAAAAAAAATATATATAAACTTATAAATTAATGATCAAACGCTTATGAAATAATTTAAAACTTATAAATTAACGATCGAACGTTTATAAAAAAATATATATACTTATAAATTAACGATCGAACGTTTATGAAATAATTTAAAACTTACACACTAACGATCGGACGATTAAAAAAAATTGAAAAACTTATGAATTAACGATCGAACGTTTATGAAATAATTTAGAAACTTATACATTAACGATCGGACGATTAAAAAAAATTGAAAAACTTATGAATTAACGATCGGACGATTAAAAAAAATTGAAAAACTTATGAATTAACGATCGGACGATTAAAAAAAATGGAAAAACTTATGAATTAACGATCGAACGTTTATGAAATAATTTAGAAACTTATACATTAACGATCGGACGATTAAAAAAATGGAAAATCTTATAAATTAACGATCGAACCTTTATAAAAAAATGGGAAAAACTTATAACTTAACGATCGAACGTTCATGAAATAATTTAAAAACTTATACATTAAAGATCGGACGATTAAAAAAATGGAAAACTTATAAATTAACAATCGAACGTTTATGAAATAATTTAAAACCCTATACATTAACGATCGGACGATTAAAAAAATGGAAAAACTTATGAATTAACGATCGGACGTTTATGACATAATGTAAACACTTATAAACTAACGACCGAACGTTCATAAACATCATCAAGAGAGCTTATATATTTTATGAGCTATCAATGACGTTATATTTTTGCGCAATCAAACCAGAAACGATTTCTGAACATGATCGAACAGTAAAAATAAAATTATAATGATTATTACTGTAAATACCAAGAGATGAAATTTTATAAAAGAATCAATTATTATATATCGCAGATCTAACGTTTTTCTCAGACCATCCAAAACGACTTCTTGACCGATGACGTGACGTGTATAATGGATGACAATTGCCTACAACTAATACTTTCTGTTAAAGACTTTTAATGTTGTCAAACACGCTAAACATCCGTACGTATAACGATACCAAAACGAATTCGCAACAACGACAGCAGACGTTAAAGGATGAGAAATGACTCGACACAAGATAACACGTACGCAAGTATCTAACACAAATCGCTAATGGAAATCAGCAGACTTCGAAATGGAAACTTCAGAATCCTAAGAAGCAACAGCAAGACTCCTTTTCCTCAGATGAAGGCGATCTGAATAAAAATGATTGTAAAGACGTCAGTGTTAACTGAAAATATCGATCGAGTTCCGACCATCTATTAGGTATACGAGCTATTCACAATTTTTATTTCGATTTGAACGTTTTTAGTATTTAGGCTCGAACTACAAGCGACAACACAGTAGAGCAATTTCCAGCGCATACAGATATAAAAATGAAAATATAAAACGCACGAGTTATTCATGTTTAGATTAAAAAGAAAATTAGCAATATTGTAGAGTGTTCTCTCCAGTGGAGTACGTCTGACAAAGTGGGCTGATCGATAACATAAGTTTTTACAACAACAAACCCACTCTTTAATTCTTTAACACGCTTGATTACCTCAAACATACTTAAAGCGTCATAGAGAGAGAGAGAGAGAGAGAGAGAGAGAGAATTTTCGCATGGGGTAAAATACAGAGCTGCCCCTATCAGTATATACATTAAACATATCATTATACATTTAAATGCGGCACACAATAGTAAACGCACGCACACACATATACAGTATATATATATAATACATATCATTATATATTATATATATATATATATATATATATATATATATATATATAAATTTACATATATATATACATATATATATAAATTTATATATATATATATATATATATATATATATATATATATATATATGCTGTACATATATATGTGTGTGTGTGCACTAATCTCAGGAATCTCAACAGAAATATAAATCATAACATCTAATGACCTATTTAAGGTTACGATACTAGCTAATGTCATCACAAAACTTAAAGCTAAACAAAGACATGGAAATAATGAACATAAAAACACAAGAACACAAAAAAAAACTTATTAGAAAAAAAAAAATAGCGCTTGTGAACAGAGAAAGGAAGAGGTGTGGCCCTCCAAACTCTGTGACAAAAATTAAATGGCTGTTTTGTTGAAAAATGCGTCAGAGCATAAACGAAAGGCTATTGATTTGGATTTGCTGTCCCTTACTGTTGCAATGTCCATTGTTGCACAGGCTGCCCACACTTTGTAGGGGAGAGGGGGAGAGCACTTTGCACTGCTCGGACCAGGTACCAAACTAGGTTTTGGTAACTATTTTTCACCGTCTTTCCTGCCTAAACTTTGGGCTGCAACACTTCAGAAAACTTCAAAATGTCAAAATGACACTTATTTATTCCCTGTTGGAATCAAGATGTTCCACAAGAAAATAGCATGTTCAATTCGTCAAGTTTCACCTGATGGGAAAATTTAAAGAACAATGAGTCTAGTCTGTATCGCGAATGCTGACCGGCTGAAATGCTCGAGTCCATCTGCGCATAAGCTTTTATAGAACTGTAGGGCAGGGCATGGGAGTAGCAACCTTAACACAACAATACTTAGTGAAAACAATAGATTTCTGGAGCCACCTCCTCAGAAGAAAAAGGACGTATGGTGGAACACATTTTATATATATATATATATATATATATATATATATATATATATATATATATATATATATATATATATATATATATATATATATATATATATATATATATATATAAAGACAAAATCCACGAAGGAAAGAGAAACAACGGGGTGCTGCAAGGCCTTTCAACGTTAGTCCTTTACTTAGCAGTCTGGAGAAATATAAAAATAAGTTTTACAAAGGAGGCTCGTATGAATGACAGACGGGTATTGCAAAGGAAAAATATGTATCTGGAATCCAACACAATCAAAGAATTAGCAGACCTGCCAAAACATGGTTAATGTTTAAAAGGTTTTACAAAGGATTAGGTTCAACAGCTCAAAAACAGGGAGAAGACAATTAAAAGATTATACAAAGAAGGTGACTGACCACTGACCACCAACAAATGTTTTAAAAAGCACAACTCAGTAATTCACATTCCTGGCACACAAAAAAATTTTTATAAGGTGAACATTTTTAACAAAGAAATATATATTAAACATACAAATACATGGAAAATACATATAAGATGACTAATTTTTAATTAAGTCAGTGATTTTATCTTTTAGGTCATTCTTGAACATTTTGCTTCTACAGGGGCCCAAATAATACATGCCAGGGCTAAGATTAGTATTACAACTGGAAGTGAGCTGTATAATAATGGATTCTAAAAGATTTCTTGAAGAGAAATCATTTGATCTGGCAATCACTGACCTTTCAGTCCAATTTATCATGTGAGAGTTTTCATTTAAATGAATGAGTATGGCACTGGATGTTTGTCCAGTTTTGACAGAGTACTTATGCTGCTTAATCAGTACATCTAAATCCTTGCTGGACTGGCTGATATAAGAAGAGGGGCAGTCCATACATGGAATTTTATATATTACATTGTTTTCCTTAGGGCTATTTTTTATTAACATTCCTCTAAGTGCATTATTATAAGAAAAAACAAGGTTAACATTAAAAGATTTTAACAATGTTTTTATGTTTTCAAAACCACTAAAATAATGCAAGCTAAGAATGTTCTTAGGGGTTTCTTGCTCCATGTTACTTTCACTATAAAACTTTTCGTGGGCTTTGTTATAACAAATATCTAGTATATGTGAAGGATAACATAAATCTGTCCCAATTTTTCTTATGCATTCGATTTCTTGATCCAAATACTGGGGACTGACAATGCGCAAGGCTCTTAAAAACATAGAAGAAAAAATGGATATTTTGATGTTTATGTGATGGCCTGAATAAAAATGGACATAAGTTGTTGGTTGGTTTCCTGTGAATATTGAATTTGCATTGAAATGGTTCTCTAAGTATTAAAACACCTAAGAAAGGGAAGCAATTGTCTTTTTCTAATTCTAAAGTAAACTTGATGGGTGGTACCTGGTTTTTCAAATTAGAGAGTAAATCATTTACATCAATACCAGCAAGCAAAACAGCTGAAATATCGTCAACATATCTATACCACTTTAAAGGAGTATAAATGATATTAGGTAAATATTTTTCAAAGAATTCCATATACAAGATGAGAGTAGTGGGGGTAAGGGTTGCCCATTGCCATACAAAATATTTATTGGTAAAAATATTTATTGGTAAAATTCGCCATTGGATATAATATTGCGTACAAGAAAGGAAGTGGCTAATTCATATAGGTTTTCGGGATCTGGGAGCAAAGAGGAATAAGCCATTTTAGTCTTACTGATGAGTTGTGCAGTGTATGTGGAGTCATAAGGACTGAAATAGTGAGAAATATGATTTACGAAGCATCCGTAATAAATTTAATATTGGTGAAAAGATGGATCTGTATCTATAGACGGTTTGAGTGAATGGAGAGATGATAAAATTTAGGCTTCTAAGCCGCAGTACTGCGTCACTTTCGGCCATTCAGCGCTGACACAGTAAAGTTACGTAGACCTTAGTTTAACCAGACCACTGAGCTGATTAACAGCTCTCCTAGAGAGGGCTGGCCTGAAGGATTACACTTATTTTACGTGGCTAAGAACCAATTTGTTACCTAGCAACAGGACCTACAGCTTATTGTCGAATCCGAACCACATTATAGCGAGAAATGAATTTCTATCACCAGAAATACATTCCTCCAATTCTTCACTGGCTGGCCGGAGAACTCGAACTCGGGCCTAGCAGAGTGCTAGCCGACAACTCTACCGACTCATCCAACGACAGAGTAAAGAGATAGCGGGAATAGCTGGAGAACAGACAGGGATCCAGGAATATATATATATATATATATATATATATATATATATATATATATATATATATATATATATATATATATATATATATATATATATATATATATATATATCCTCACGCAAACAAACCCTCATATGCTCGTAGTATCTCAAAGGAATTTTAGTTATGCCTAAGTAATAAAAAAATTTACTTAAGTAAAAATTTTAGTTATGCCGAATTAAGACAACTGATCCACTGAAGGACTTCGTTCCTTATGCCAGAGCCACTCTTGTCTTATAATTATTGCCCATCAAAGTCAAACGTCCCTCGTGCCAACACCGACAAAAAGATAAACCACTTTCATTGCCCCTCTAAGTCAAACGTCCCTCGTGCCAGTACCGATGAAAAGATAAGTCACTTTTTCATGTGATAAAGGAATGTTAATTGTGACCGGAATACACAACATGGAACAGGTAGCTTTAAAGTGCCTGGTTCATACCAGGAAAAATTATGTATACCTTAGTTTCACCAGACCACTGAGGAGCTGATTAACAGCTCTCCTAGGGCTGGCCCGAAGGATTACACTTATTTTACGTGGCTAAGAACCAATTGGTTACCTAGCAACGGGACCTACAGCTTATTGCGAAATCCGAACCACATTATAGCGAGAAGTGAATTTCTATCACCGGAAATAAATTCCTCTAACTCTTCATCAGCCGGCCGGGGAATTGAACTCCGGCCCATCGAGTGACAGTCCGCAGCTCTACCGACTCACCCAACGAAGAGCTTTCATATCAGGAAAGGCGGATTTCAACTTTGCATTAGCAAATGCAAAAACCAGATGCAAAGTCTCGTCGTCCAAGTCCAGGAAGTGGCGAATTTTGATGTGGCCCACTTACCTGTTGTCACATACAGACTCATCCCGTTCGGCGCTACTTATTATTGACGGAAACATGAAGGAAAGAAGAAAAATGAAAAAGTATGGCACTCGACATTTAATGGAAGCGACAAATACTTTGTAATACAGACGATTTAAATGACCGTTTTTTAGTATCAGCGAGTAGAGATGCAAATGTGGCTAGATTTTAAAAATCACAGAATGGGTCGAAAAAGGAATTTCGGTCTCAAGAGATGACTGAAAAAAAATTTTTTTTTTTTTTTTTTTTTGGTGTGCTGGTTTTCTCATCAAACATCAGCTTGGAACAAGCGCCACCCACGTCACAAAAAGGCAACTGGGAATTACTTGACCTGAGATCTGAGATGATGAACTTTCCATAACAAACAGCCCGGAATCAAATAAGCTGTTCATTGCAGTCTTGCTTGAAAAATACATAGGCAAGGTAATAGTGGACGAAACACAGAGGCTGGACTCCAAACCTCTCAATAAATCGGCCTCGTTTTAAATAGCTTCTGCGGCCTTGCATTTGGTCAGTACTCAACAGGGGTGAAGGCCCAGATACAATACGGGCTTCTCTTCACTCGAATTTTCAGTTCCGTTCTCTCAACAACCTTTTTACTTTTTCAAATTTAGCCTGCTTCTTCGTTTCTATTTGCCAACTTCTTTTTTATGAGGCAGCAGTCTCTCTCTCTCTCTCTCTCTCTCTCTCTCTCTCTCTCTCTCTCTCTCTCTCTCTCTCTCTCTTGCTAATAAAAAAACCTGAGATAGAGCCATCAACTCGGATATCGCTTAGCAGAGTAGTCTCGCAAAGGAATACAGGACTGAGTCTCTCTCTCTCTCTCTCTCTCTCTCTCTCTCTCTCTCTCTCTCTCTCTCTCTCTCTCTCTCTCTCTCTCTCTTCATCTATATGCAGGAATGTGGTTTTCTATCGAGTCGGCTGGTGAACGCTAAAATCTACAGAAGGGCTCCCCCCCCCTCCCCCTCCCCACCAACAGCGACCCAACACCACGAGGCGCAGTCGTTATTTTGTTTCTTTCGTTTTAAAAAAATCTACGGTGATATAAAAACTCTCATAAATTCACAACAATCTAGAGGGTGTGGACATTGCTCACTCCAAAAAGCGAGGTTGTAGCCAAACAAAATTTTACTTTTGGGGTTCAAAGTGACAATGCAAATGAAATGGACTGGGAAGTTCAACCATTTTGGTCTCTGAGATATATATATATATATATATATATATATATATATATATATATATATATATATATATATATATATATATATATATATATATATATATATCGTAAGACAGCTATCAAAATATATATATATACTATTTATCCAACTGTCTCTTTTATACACGCCCAAGGTCATTCTTTTGAGGTTTCAGTTCTGTTTACTATTTATCCAACGCTCGAAAAGACCGATGACGTCGCGTGTTTGGATGGGTCTCAGGAATGTCTAGATGTCAATTTAGGTTGAAATTTACAGAAGCGCACATCTTTGCGCTAATTATGGCAACAAGACATTGTTTCAGTTATTTCAAAACCTGAAATGATTTTTTTGTAGCCAATCTATAGTCAGTCACAATGCAAAGTTGAAACTGAGTAAGGCTTTGGTCTCGCCAAGAGTCAGGAGGTGTGCCCCTGGGCAAGGTTTTATTTTAGCCTTGGGAGATAAGCCATCATGCCCATCAATACTGATATATAAATTACCTAAAGTTTCTGATAGCTACGATGAAGTCAGAGTACCGTCGGCCCTCGCATAAAAAGGCACCTGTAAAATTATTTGAAAATTTACTGATTTATGAAAATTAGCCTGTACAGTGGTTAGACGGCAAGACTGAAGAAAGGAGGCATAAAGGTAAGGTAAGGTAAGGTAAATAAATGACTAACAAGTGAATACATCTACGGGGAAAAAAGGGCACCTTTAGTAATGTCTACAGTGCACCACCTGAGGTGAACAGACGCCACTACCACGCAACGGGGGGATTATCAGAAGATTAAAAATATTCATACTTACTAATTTAAAGCACTTTATTAAGAACAATTAGAAACTTATCAAATTTTTTTCACTGCAAAATATGACGAATAATTACAAAGTGGAAGCAAAAATGAAAAGCCGTTGACTGCGGTCACGAGAGAGAGAGAGAGAGAGAGAGAGAGAGAGAGAGAGAGAGAGAGAGAGAGAGAGAGAGAGAGAGAGAGAGAGAGAGACTGAATTATTGCAAGAACACACAGTAAGCAACGCACGACGCATCTACTGACAACAAGAAAATGAACATTGCAATAAGCGACGCCTGTGGTCGCCTTATTATCGTTCCAACTATTGTATAATTATCTCGCCGTTAGAAGTTACATAAAGGCTGGAAATCCACTCACTAGATTTTAACCAGTTTCCCTCCATTCTCGCATTGTTTTTAATCTCGAAGAGCAAAATGTCTGTACTTTTAATCAGACAACCCATTAAGCCATCTTGACTTATCAACTTATAATAAAAGATATACATGTACGAGTATATAGGTGCGTGTATAAATAACTATAAATATATATATATATATATATATATATATATATATATATATATATATATATATATATATATATATATATATATATATATATATATATATATATATATATATATATATATATATATATATATATATATATATATATATATATATATGATTGCTAGACAAACAGACAGATATAAATGCATACAAACAAAACATAACGTAAAAGCTGAGGTGCAAGTCCTTAGTTCACGAACGTTAAAAAAAAATACCTCTGATGATATTTTCCAAAGTCGACCACACCTTGAAAAATAACACTCGCAACTTAAAAGTGTCATAAATCATTTAGCAGCCGACGCTAAGTAAATCAATTCTACACCGCTTAACTTACCCTGTTATTCTTATTTTGAAACATGGACTTCGAGCAGGGGACTAGTCAAGAATAAAAATGAGAAGCTCACCAGTACCGCACAAAGGTTGAGCTGACAATATTTACGATAAGTCAATCCACACGTGTATGTGAGTACGTATGTCAGCTACACACACACACACACACACACACACACACACACACACACACACACACACACACACACACACACACACATATATATATATATATATATATATATATATATATATATATATATATATATATATATATATATAATTTCCTACATGGGATGTGAAGCAAAGGGCCTCTGTGAAACTCTGCCATTCATGTCTCTCCTGTGCTTTATCTTCCACAGATCTCCACTCACCTCCAGCCTCCCTGCCCACAGTTGTCATCCAAGTATGTCTTGGTCTTTCTAACTCTTCTGGTGGCCACGGCAGCCCAGCTGATCCCATCATGCACTCACTAGGATGGTATGAAGGGCGTAGGTCACTGTACGCCTAGGTCAATTTGAAAAGAGGCCAGTTTGTACCCAGTTCGACTCATACCAGATGGTATTGTTAATTAGCGTGGCAGTGTGAAATACCCATTAAGAAGCTTGTGAAAAAGTTAAGTATATCTTAGTTTTACCAAACCACTGAGCTGATTAACAGCTCTCCTAGGGCTGGCCCGAAGGATTAGACTTACTTTACGTGGCTAAGAACCAGTTGGTTACTTAGCAACGGGACCTACAGCTTCTTATGGAATCCGAACCACATCCGAACCACATTATAGCGAGAAATGAATTTCTATCACCAGAAATAAATTCCTCTAACTCTTCATCAGCCGGCTGGGGAATCGAACTCCGGCCCAGCGAGTGCCAGTCCGCAGCTCTACCGACTCACCCAACGAAGAGCTTGAAGCTTGTGAAAGAAAACAATAATGATATACACTATAATAACGTAAATTCTCTTGAAATTTTCGAAATAGCTAAAATACATTGATAAACTGTAATTATTTTTAGCAAATCGACGATGTGGAAATTGTTTCGAAACAATCTCTCCCTCTAACGTTTTCCAACATTTTCAGAAAATATGGGAAAAAACTGCTATTTCTGAACGGCGGGGGGGGGGGGCGAAACTGTTCAAATAAAATGTTTAAAATGAAAGAATGGATTAGAGTATTTCAGTTTCGTTGGTTATGTTGAAAAAGCTAAGTATACCTCAGTTTAACCAGACCACTGAGCAGCTGATTAACAGCTCTCCTAGAGAGAGCTGAACTCTGGCCTAGCAGAGTGCTAGCCGAGAACTCTACCGACTCGTCCAACGAGGAACTGGTTATGTTGAAAGAACATATACTTCGGAAACACTTAAGAGGAAGTGGACGACCTGTGGAGGACCGGGACATCGCTGGATAGATGAGATGAAAGGGCTAAGGGCGTGTGGGGCCTTCAATGCGATGTCGGTGCGCCTTCTGAGTTGTGCTTTGAAACGGCAATTCTCAGCACAGGGGGCTTCACCCACGATTTCTTTTCTTGGGGGGAGACAACACCCCTGATAGGGAATACTAAATTACTTAATGCTGGGAAAAGATTGTATTTATTTGAGTGTGGATAGAGAAATGCATATATATATATATATATATATATATATATATATATATATATATATATATATATATATATATGTGTATATATATATATATATATATATATATATATACCTACGTGTATGTAATTTATACGTATATACATATACATACATACATACATACATACATACATACATACATATACATATGTGTGTGGTGTCTACAGGTTCAGCTGCATTCCAGGAAACACGCCTCAACAGTATACCGACGCCATTACAAAAAAAGAGCAAACTCTCTAACGACTCAAAAGTCACCCGAAATATCATGCCAGTGAGCTGATCACCCTTCCCACAGCAACTCGACAGGAGCAGGAGAGCTCAACATTCTCGCCACGTCCGACTCTTCAAAAGCACTGCGGCTTTGAGCAGCACCGACAGAGTCTACTTAACGAGAGGAGAGCGGACGACCACAAAATCTAATCCCAGAGGAGATCTGTTCGTCTCGAAGCTCCGCGTGGGATGGGTCAAGCGCCCTGACGTTATCTGACAAAAGATCCTAATTAAATTTCCCTGTTTTTCACACACACGGCGTGCTAATCATCTGACTCTACCTCGGGGTTACCACTGCGAACATCCAGTGCCCGGGATCCCTTTCGGGAAATCATAAAACCGAACGATTCAATCACGGTTCATTTTAGAGACCAGAGGTCCGCCAATCCTTCCTGGAAATCACTGCGGGGTGAAAGCAGGCAGGTGAGCATTGAGCAATTCAAACAATCCTAAGCCTTTTTTTTTTTTTCTTTTAGTGTTAGCGGAGAACTTCATTCAGATTAGCTGTCCATCATGGCTAGAGTAGATGCGCGGTTAGATTAAATATTAGCCCCAGACTTTTCATCCGCTTCCTACCTTAGGAAAATCTAAGGAAAACTGAAGTGTTGCGTATGAAATCCTTCGCGCATTATACTAATAAAAGAGACAGGATTTAGGAAATCAAAATTCATGTTTTGCATGATAAAAGCATGAAGACAACTTTTTAAGTTGGAGTCTTCCAAGATGTGGCTTTTTCCTTTCCACACACACTTCGTCAAAATATTTATGGATGAGCAAATCAAGATGATGACGAACTAAAACACACAGAAGGAGAGCCAGGCATAATATACCTCTTGTACAAACTTGCTTGAGAATAAGGAAGAAGCCATAAAATAAAATAAAAAAAAAGAACCAACAGCAACTCTTAATACAAGCGTCAGATGTTGATATCGTCGGAGTGGCGTAACATCACAACAACGCCTTTTCGTCCTAAGGCTGACCAACTGATTTATGGCGGGTTTCCTTCGTTACTCCGTCACAAACTACCAGTCCTTTGAAGTTCTGGGAGCTCTATACCTGTCACTGATATCGATCTGGAAAACCCTCTGAAGTGGAGGGAGTAGAAATCTCTCTCTGAAGGGGAGAAGGGAATGAAGTTTTCTGCATTTCTAATGGTAATTTTAAGCATGAACGCCATGTACAACGAATATATTCTAAAGCATTTGTTTAAACGCGATATACTTAGTAAAAGATGTGCACTAAGTGAAAATGAATTTACAAGTCACTCACGCCAGTGAGATATTTCTCTTTAGACACAAACACACACACAATTTTCTTATTTTGATGTGTTACTATCATTGTTCAGGGACCGCGAGTCATCGCTTTTCTCAAATATCTTTCAAACTAATTATTTTATCTAAATGGTACCTTGACACAGTGTACAAGACACCTCCCGCTAATTTTTGGTAATATAGTGCATTGCCAAATGGTTTTAGTTAAGGCGTTTCCTCTTGACTTTTAAAGGCAAAGTCGCATGAGACAGCAGGACTAATCTACGCAATCGAACGTCCGCTATCCCCCAGAGACAGGAAGGTGGAGGCAAAGGTGGGGAGGCCGGGAAAATGTTGAGGAGGGATGAGGAGGGACGAGGGGGAGGGACGGGATGAGGATAAAGGGGATGCATAGTTTGGGACGAGATTTGACAATGGGATACCAAAAAAAGGTGGACATTGTGTCAAAGAATGCATGATTTTGGAAGATATCTGAGATAAACAATGCTTGGTCCCAACAAGGATAGTAACACCTCAAAATAAGAAAACTGAGTGATCAAGAGGGCCCCCAAAAGGACGAAGAAACATCTTGAGCTATAAGCAGAGGGGCAGAAGAAGAAGACTGACTATTCAAAGATGGACCCAGCTGCTTGATGGTTAACAACTCGAGGATATGGAGAGAGAGGTTTCTTCAGCAGCTTCCCCCACGATTTCAAAATCGTCGAAGGAAATCAAAGATTTTCACTGTTTAGAACGCACCCTTACGTCAGAAAACTCCTCCTTACTCCAAGTACACCTGATCTGTGGCTAACACCACGATGAGAGTCAACTCGCACTTTCAGGTTGGGCACAGTGTCTTTAAATCTAAAAAGGGATCCAATTGTTCTTGGATTCCTTAGTACGAATTTGGGATGAATATAGCAAAAGCATTTCTTTAAAATTCGCCTTAATGTAGTTAAAATTTTGCCATCATTCACAAAAGGCTGGAAATAAAGTTTAAATATACATCACCCCCTTTTCGTCCTCCTGTTTGTAATACTTATAAGACTTGCTAGGAGTCGACACTTTCCCGTTGGACGAGTCGGTAGAGTTCTCGGCTAGCACTCTGCTAGGCCCGAGTTCGAGTCTCCAGCCGGCCAATGAAGAATTAGAGGATTTATTTCTGGTGATAGAAACTCATGTCTCGGTATAATGTGGTTCGGATTCCACAATAAGCTATAGGTCCCGTTGCTAGGTATCCAATTGGTTCTTAGCCACGTAAAATAAGTGTAATTCTTCGGGCCAGCCCTAGGAGAGCTGTTAATCAGCTCAGTGGTTTGGTTAAACTAAGGTATACTTCAACACTTTCCCAATTATTGTATATATGAGAGAGAGAGAGAGAGAGAGAGAGAGAGAGAGAGAGAGAGAGAGATGGGTGTGCTTGTTTGTATATGAGTGTATAATCAGCTACATGAGTCATATCTTGAGAAAGTTGAAACTTCATCAAACTGTGCATCCAGCGATTGCTTCATTATTCCTGTCAAATCGCCAATGCCTCAAAGGTTAAACGTCTCTGACTTACCTCTTGTTTCATTTCATTTAATGTTTTTTGTAAGAAATCACTTACCCACAATTTAACCTCGACTTCAAAATCTAACTTTTTTTACACAAGCTTAAGTTTTTTTCGGAGTCCTAAAGAACGAATCATTTCATATATTCTGAAAACCAGCGCAATATGATTCGCTAACCACGCTCCAGGAAATTAATGAATGTACACATAACTAGACTACACTTTTTCTTTTTCCTTTTTAACAGAAAGGAACCAACTTCAGGGGAAATGACAGATTAAAACCAGTGATGACATCACTACATGAACTAATAGGTCACAAATTTACGAAGATAAAACCGAACAGGTCACAAATTTGCGAACTGATGATCAAAATCAGTATATTCATTTTCATTACAGTCTTTAACAAATTTCTACCAAATTTAAAAGACTTATTCTGGTTCCTCTTTTAACTTTACCCAGTTCATGCAGCTTTATCAATCAGTACAAGTACTTGGCTTGGATTTTTTGTTCCTGTTAACTTTCTAACTCCACCAACCAGGTTGTGTTTTAGTTCGGTTTGATTTTTAGCAAGATTAAGTAGGGTTATGTTTGGAGTTTACGGAAATCTGACTTCAGGTGGGCCTCGCGACCGGCACCAGGTGATGATTTTTTGGGAGGCAGGAAAAAAGACCGTTACTTTTGCAGAGAGGGGCCTTTGAGGGATCGACTGCTGAATTTTCGTGAAGGTCTGTAATCTCCGTGAAAATCTCTGTCCTTAGAATCTCGTTCAAAAACAATACAAATACCCGAGGATCCGAAACATTAAAATGTTTCAGTCAAAAACTACTAAAAGACAAACTAACTGAATAAAAAATCACCAGAGAGTCAGCGTCTACAAACTGACAATTTGTTCAGACAACAAGCAAACAGGTCATTAACTCTTGCGAGCGGAAATGTAGCGTTCGACACTAGGCGAACGAAGACAGGTCACCACACAATCATTTGTGTTTGCTGACAGATGAATATATATATATACATATAAATCGATATACAAGGCATGAGTATAACATAGTTTAACCAGACCACTGAGCTGATTAACAGCTCTCCTAGGGCTGACTGAAGCTATGGTACATATGACTGAAATGCTGACATTGCAACGCATATGGTAACAAAAAGACACATTTAACACGACAATAATATGAATGGAGATACATGTACGACAGATTCGTGACGTATGCTGCGTTTCCGTGTCCGCAGAGATGCTGAGCTGAGGAGATGAGCGAGCCAGGTGAGATGACGGTGTGTGTGTGGGACCCCACAATGAAAACAGTGAACGCAAATATAATATATTGACCTCCCCGATAATCGAACAGCATAATAAACACACACTTGGTGATATTTCTCCCTCCTCGCAGGAGAACAGATTTAAGGGCTCCTCACGGCTGCGCTAAACACACAGCACTTAATCAATTCACAAGAGCCCAACTACAATCTCAACACATTCCTGACATCGGAGATAAGCCAGTGCTATTGACGTCCCACGGCGATAACGCACGAAAATATGCAAATACGGATGGTTCTCATTAACCCCGCGACTACAAGAAGTAAAATGAAATACTTCAGACACATTTTATGTTTCTGACAAATCCCTCTTCTTCCCTTTTTGCCAAAGTCACTTTACCACCTTTACCTTCTCCACTCGCTTCCTCGTCACACGAGTTGAAAAACCGGTGATAATTAGAACTCTTTTAGTTCAAACGCTTTATACAAGTCATGCCGCCTAATCTCTAAAAAAAAAAAAATAAAGATGCTTTGAGGCGGAAATAGCAGAACGGACTTCAAGGAAATACCGTTGCTTAACGTGTAGGCTATATCTCTAGATGTCTTTCACGTGGAAACCTACACAACTTTTTATGATACATCGAGGAATGACGAAAGGATTTCTCGTCTGCGGTGACTCGTCTTCAAGAGATAGGAATTTCTTTTAACAGACGCACGACCAAGTGGGATTCCCTGCGAATCAACTCTATACATTACACGGCACAAGCACACCTCTATCACACACATAAGATATATACATGTTCATGTCGATTCAAAAACACACATTGTATATATATATATATATATATATATATATATATATATATATATATATATATATATATATATATATATATATATATATATGTGTGTATGTATATATATATATATATATATATATATATATATATATATATATATATATATATATATATATACATATATATATACATATATATATATACATATATATATATATACATATATATATATACATATATATATATACATACATATATATATATATATATATATATATATATATATATAATTTACAAATGACTTATTCTATACTTTCAAATGCTAAACCACAAAATTACAGGCCCTAGGCTCGCATTCACTTTAGCTTCAGAACCACCTACACCCAAAGCGTACATGACAGGTGCATCTAACCTGACCAGGAGCCTTTTGGGCTTGATAAAGGAGTGATAAGTCACTGTCAAACCTGTCAAGTGTACAGTAGGTTCGAATCTTGGCCGGGGTAGATTTGGTCATCTGTTATTCCTAGGGTAAAGTGATTCTCTATCAATGGGTATGGATATATACTAATGATGATATTTTTGGCATTAGGAACTTGCATTAACTATTAATCCCAAAGTACAAATTCCTTAGTTTCCCTCCCAAAGCTAGTTCTTCATGGGAGAGGGAGGGTAGAGCTCTCGGCTAGCACGCTGTTGGCCCAGCGTTTGACCCTCCGACCGGCTAATGAACAATTAGAGGAATTTATTTCTGGTGATAGAAATTCATTTCTCGTCATAATGTGGTTCAGATTCCACAATGAGCTGTAGGTCCCGTTGCCAGGTTAACTAGTTGGTTCTTAGCCACGTAAAATAAATCTAATCCTTCGGGCCAGCCCTAGGAGAGCTGTTAATCGGCTCAGTGGTCTGGTTAAACTAAGATTTACTTAACTTTTCCCTCACAAAGCTGAGTGCTGGCAACTAGCTCCCTTTACCTGATGTAACTGTAACAATGATAAAACCAAGATCAGCTGTTCTGTACACACCAAGATTATGATTATGTGTTGACGCTTGTATACAAGAAGTAAATGTAACAAAAGCAATGAATGCTCCAGTTTCATCTGCCAATTTAAAATCAACCTTTACAAGGTATAGGATAAGGTACGCAGGAAATGCAGAACTGAACCACATTAAACAACTCGTAACCAACATCACTCAAGGATAACTTACACGAAAGCTGCATTCAAGGGAAAACAGAAAATAAATGACCTAAACACCTGAACGCAGACACCACGGATACTAATAACTACAAAACTAATATAGTCTATCACCATGGGGCATTTAGCAGTTGATGTACACTCTAAGAAAAACAACTCTCGGACCCCGTTTCCAACTAATAAGAGCCTAGCCCGACATCACCCCTGATTATGAGAAACATTACTCTGAAGCAGAAAAACTGAACAGTGATAAATGTAGTTCGCTCGTTATTCCTTACCGACATGGACCTCGCTGTAGGGAAAATATTAGGGGGTCAGATGGCAGGACAGAGCGAGAAACGATTCGACATGGGGAAATGAGGCTACAGGAGTTCCATTTGTGAAAGCACACACACATGACGGAGATGGAAGAGGAAAAAAAAAAGCTTTGGATCAGAAGCATACCTTAGTTTAACTTAGTTTAACCAGACCACTGAGCTGATTAACAGCTCTCCTAGAGAGGGCTGGCCCGAAGGATTAGACTTATTTTACGTGGCTGAGAACCATCTGGTTACCTAGCAACGGGACCCACAGCTTAATTGTGGAACCCGAACCACATTATACCGAGAAATGAATTTCTATCACCAGAAATAAATTCCTCTAATTCTTCATTGGCCGGTCGAAGAATCGAACGCGGGGCCAGCAGAGTGCTGGCTGAGAACGATACCGACCCGTCCAGTGAAGAACTCGCAGAACAACAGACACACGCTTGGCGGAATTTCGGTCCCTTTACACCGAAAGGAGCTGGAAGCAATGCTGATGATTAACGGTGATGATGATACAACAATTACCTACGCTGACGTCACTTTCAGAGTCTTAACGGGCATGACTTTCAAAGACTCCGGGAGGTTTTCCTTGACTGGACCAACATCATCTGCAGCCTTTGATATTTAAAAAAAGTGTCAAATTACACGACGGCAGGAGCCGACGGTTTTCACAGGACTCGGGAAATGTGTTCAGAAACGAAGAGAGGAACCAAATACTGTGTAAAATAGATTCTATCAGTGAGAGATTAACATCGCCCCAAATCTATCTCTTCAAGATTTTTAGATCCCACCTTTCTTGCCGCATTCACAATATAGGTGTAAACCGTGGTATAAATAAAATAAAGAAATCTACTTTTGTTAGTCTGGATCAGAATAAACCAAACATACGACCACCGTCAAAACGTCTGTCTCCCAACTGTCGCGCAAAGAGCTGCTTAAAGAAGTTTTCCTTCGTATAAACTAACATTACCATCAAACTGTAACTCTAGCGTTTTTTCACATCCCTCCTCTGAAAGTGCAATTCCTACAGTCGGACAGTTCTCTCGGATTAGCATGGTCATGGAGTAATCAAAATATTGGGTATATATACCCTGTGACGTAACCGTAAAATCCTGTTTAACACACACACACAAAAGATTCCACATCAGGCTATTTCCTCGCACCGTGATAACCGTCAAACTGAGCCTGGGTTATTTGGAGGTAAAAGGATTCATAAACCGAATTCGAATAGGTCTGGACGGCCATCAATACCTGAAAAAAATATCACAATTCGAAAACTTAGTGAATTTGAAGATTCAGAAAAACTTGAGTTTACCGAGCATGATTATAAATTCTGTTCGGGGATCTTAAATATCATTCAACCATTATTACGCCTTCTTTTGATACACAGTAACATCGAAATCTTGAGGCAAACTCGAGAAAACTCGAAGAAAAATTAAAAATACCACATCGAGATGTGAGGCAAATCATATGTCGGATTCAAATATATTTTACTTTCGTGACACCACCGCAAGATTCTGTGGAGAATAAAACCGATGACTTTATGCATTACGTGGAGGCTACTTAGCGTTCTGTTTGCCGTCATGTTAAACTAACGTCACATGTCAAAGCAACGTTGATTTTTACTTCAAACAACCCATTCTTTTTAATAAACATCAGTAGGAAAACAATAATCTATCAGCTTTATAAGTAAACAAAGCTGCGTAAAAAATGCCGTTATTGCAAAATCCTCTCGTTTGCGTCATATCTTTCAAAAATCATATCTATTCTTATATCATCCACAAGATTTTATATAACTTTTATTGATGCACACACAAAATTATATACATACACACACACATTATTTATATATATATATATATATATATATATATATATATATATATATATATATATATATATATATATATAATGTGTGTGTGTGTGTGTGTGTGTATGTGTAATGGCCTCCTGGACTCCTGATACTCTGACGCCAACCTTAGCCTCCAAACACTAGCTTTAAGAGAACGAAAATAATTGTTACTGAACGCAAAGCAAATCAAGCTCAATAAAACCTACTGGATTCCAAATGAAAAGCTGCCCTGGTTGAAGCCGCGTGCTTTCCCACTATAGTATATTCACAGCAGTCCAGTGTCTAACGCTCTACAGAACTGCGGTACAGAGCTGCAATTATATCCAATCATACAAATACGTACATGACGTATACCCACTCAAACACATTAAACAAAAACACGACTACTCAAAAGCGAAGGCAAGTTTTGTTGATTCTGACATTATTCCTAAACAAATCTTTGAATTCCTATAATCTGGAAACACGTGGACCGGAAACTGGAGTACTGGAAGGTAAAAAAACCATCCACGAACGTCAACGAAGGCATAGATTCAACAATGTTCCTCGTTGGACGGGTCGGTATAGTTCTCGGCTAGCACTCTGCTGGGCCCGCGTTCGAGTCTCCGGCCGGCCAATGAGGAATTAGAGGAATTTATTTCTGGCGATAGAAATTCGTTCCTCGCTGCAATGTGGTTCGGATTCCACAATAAGCTGTAGGTCCCGTTGGTAGGTAACCAATTGGTTCTTAGCCACGTAAAATAAGTGTAATCCTTCGGGGGCCAGCCCTCTCCAGGAGAGCTGTTAATCAGCTCCTCAGTGGTCTGGTTAAACTAAGCTATACTTAACAGGTCCAACAGCAAATTTCTAATCGCTCTAAAGAGCAAGTTTCCCTCTCAACGTCATCACAAAAGTTTCCCTCTCAACGTCATCACAAAAGTTTCCCTCTCAACGTCATCACAAAAGTAACCCTCTCAACGTCATCACAAAAGTAACCCTCTCAACGTCATCACAAAAGTTTCCCTCTCAACGTCATCACAAAAGTTTCCCTCTCAACGTCATCACAAAAGTTTCCCTCTCAACGTCATCACAAAAGTTTCCCTCTCAACGTCATCACAAAAGTAATGAGCAACAGGGAACTAACGTAAGTTCTTTTTCATACACGAGGAATAGAGTATAAGATTTAGACCAAAGGCCATGCGCTGGGACCTGCGAGGTCTTTCAGCTCTGAAAGAGAAACTGAGTAAAAAGATTGTAAAGCTATACAACGAGAACACCTCGCAGTCACACTGTGAAACAGCTGTTAGGATAGAGTGGAAGGTAAGGTGGAAGAAAGAGAATATGAACGGAGGTACAGTAAAAAGAAAGCAGCTAGGGGCCGAAAGGAAGCTGCAAAGAACGTTAAGTAATGCCAACAGTGCGCCACGTGTGGTGCACTGACGACACTACCACCCTATAGGTCTTTCCTATCCATCATAATAACAATAACGAACTTATTCAACAACAATGTGCTAAGCGTATACAAGATCTTACAGTCAAATGCACTCCACACACCGCTTGCAACTGCTGTATAGTCTTGTATATACATACATACATTATACATCAAGCGCTTCATACATAATACAATACACGAACCAAATACGGTCCAGAAAACTTGATGCCTCCCTTACATTTCATATGCCGATCGTGTACCTTCTCGATATCGGTATACAAGGCACATGACGTAATGAATCTTGACATTGCTTGGATTCTGTGCATCACAGATGGATTTCCTGAAATGCTTGACAAAATCACACTGAGAAACAGTCTCACGGTGGTGCCGACCAAATCCATTATTTTCTCAGTCTGACTGACTGTTTTAACGAAATTTAAGATGCCAAGCCAACGCTGGGCCACTTTCGACCACTCAGAGCTTGGATAGTGACAAGGACATAAAATACCGGGATCTAAAAGTGGAACTGGGAGAGAACTGCGCGGTTCCACTTCCAAATAATAGTCAGAGAGGTCTGACACCCACAGTGAGGAAGCAGTTCCGTACCGGTATTTCCTGCAGGCAATATTCCGGATTGACAGTTTTCATTCGTCATCATGAGAAGCAGTTAATAATATGACCTTCCCCTTTGCATCCATTCTCGTACAAAATTGTATCCAAGTCTTTCACAGAATGCAAATGATGCCTCAGATAACAAAGAGATACATATTACGCTGACAGTGAAATCCTTCAGCCCAGAAATCATTTCCGGAACACCCACTCGTCCTTTGCGCAACGACTACGGAATGCAGAACGCTACCTGGTTTTTTTTTTTTTCCCCACTAGCGAGCGGTTAACAGTCCCTTGGGGACTCTGAAGGACTGCGCAAAGGTACTGTAATCAGTGGCTCCCCTCTTGCGCAATGCTACAATTCCTGGGATGCTCACGCATTCCGTCCGCAAGAACCGCTTTGAAAGAAAGATGGCTGCGAGTGATGGTCACACGTTTCTATTCATACACTATTTGGTTGTTACTATAAACGAATCACGGGAGCCGAACGTGCACGAAACATTAGTGCAAAAAACTGGTGTCATTGCACAAGTCTCGTGGTACAGAAAAATCATATGAATATATACATTTATACATATAATATATACTGTACATATATATGTATATACATACAGTATATGAGAGAGAGAGAGAGAGAGAGAGAGAGAGAGAGAGAGAGAGAGAGAGATAGAGCATAATGGTACCCTCAATCATGTGTCCATCAGTAACTAATTAACATCGAACAGTTAGTTACATTAATCCTGAGCTCTAAGCTGATAGATTTCTGTCTCCCTCTGCACATCCAGATTAATCTCCCCAAAAACAAAAACAAAAGCAAATAAAAAGTCATTACTGGACGTCATCTAACACACACCTCCCAAAACCCTGAGAAACACCTCGAGGCATCACCAAACTCGCCTGTCCTCAATGACAAACTCCTCGCGACAATCTCCCTTCTCACTCCCTCTCCTGAGAAACCTCTCGCAAAAGTCCACTTTCAAAACGATCATGAAAACATGTTGTAATTTGAACGGTAATTCTTTAGACTAAAGTATCAGTAATGTACAGAGGCGTAACGTGGCGAAAGTTATCGACTTCGAAAACTTAACAATGTTATAACGGACGAAGCAGAGTAGGCCTACGTATTCCTTGGAGACCTGAGATTTTCTTTAACTTAGGTCTCGCTATCCACTATATTCTTCCTTTTTTTATAAAGCGCAGGCCTACCACTACTTAAGGGATTAACAAACCCCTTCACACCCTTTCTTTTTGTAATTCTCTCCAGTGGTGCTGAACTGGATAAAAAGCAATAATCTTTGGTTTGTAAGTTTTTAAATGTACCCACGCACTGCTTTAATGCAAGGTCTCAGAGCTTATGCTAATGCACAAAATCAAAGCAGTCTACTTCTAATACCACTCAAGTAATAAACAAAAAAATGAATATATAAAAATAAATATACTTCGCTCATATACAATTCCAATTTCCTCAGTAAAGTAATTGCTTAATCATCACCGAATTTTTCATTATTTCCATCATTCTTTTTCCTTGTCACTTCCTCCTCGCTAACCTCATCCATCCTCTTGTATACCCCAACATGGCTTTCTCTTCGCTAAGCAAATGCAACTCAAACACTCTTTTTATTTTTTCCCTCTTCTTTGAACCTATCACTTCATCACTCACTTCTTTTACTCACTCTTCCTTAACGCATCTGCTTATTAAAACCCCTTTCTGATTCAGTGACCTCAATCACTGAGCTTCGCTTACTAATAACATTTATATCCATACGTACAATACAGTCTTAATAACATTTATATCCAGAGTAGATACAGAGAGAGAGAGAGAGAGAGAGAGAGAGAGAGAGAGAGAGAGGCGATGTTCTGGGACTAGTAAACTTGAGTTTCCCCTGGTGGCATGAATCAAGAGTTTAGAACATATTATACAAAAAGAGACAACTCTTGCAGACAAGACAATTTTTATGACTTTTTCATCACAAGCCATCCGGTTTTCATCGACGGATGGAAAATGGATGGCTTCTGCGGAATAATTTTATCCTTATGCGAGATGGCAATGAAACATAAGACCCCCATAGGCAATTTATACCTAATTGTCATCCTGCTTAATGTCCTGCCAAGTTAATCAATACAGTACCACTTGTCAATGTCGTGAGATGAGACTGCACACAAAGCCAGAGAGAGAGAGAGAGAGAGAGAGAGAGAGAGAGAGAGAGAGAGAGAGAGAGAGAGAGAGTTTTAAGTATCGATAATCTTACAATAAAGGATGACACATACGAGTACAGAGCTTCACTAAACATACTGAAATACAAAAACTTTAAATATAATAAAGTGGAAACGGAAAAAATCCAACAGGAATGGATTGTATAGAATATAATAAGCCGCACTGAAATATAAATATCATAGCATTCGAAAAACTAACGTAAAGCTATCTTTTCCAATAAAACGACACTAAATGCAAACCAATTTTAAGTGGTGAACATACTTATAGAATAAGAAATATGAGCATTTTTGTTAAATGAAACACCACTGACAAGTAAAACTAGTCTGGAACGCAAAATAACCTCCATTGCTAAAATAACAAGCACCTATTCCGAAAACTAACTTATTTAAATATACAGCAATTTTGTTCAAACTATTCCTTCCTTCGAAGTCGAGTCTTACTTTCATCGTTTCAGGCTCTCTCTCTCTCTCTCTCTCTCTCTCTCTCTCTCTCTCTCTCTCTCTCTCTCTCTCTCCATCAGACCGGCACTAGATAAGGGCATTAGGCTGCCCGTCACACAGACCTTTGTATGACTGAGAATGAAAGGAGGTTTCTTTACGGAAAGACACTTTCTTAATCGGATGGCAATACCGTCCAACAAAGAATAAATTTATTCTATGAAAAAGCAACGTTTAAGTAAAAGGAACACTAACAATATAGAATTCCTTACAAAATGAGTAATGGTTTTTAATCAGAACAAAATCAGTTTACTGAATAGTAACTACATTTCTTCCACGAAAACTCATTAGTGGCTTGTACTGCTAGGAACTAAGGCATCACAGTCCTCTCTAAGAGTCTTTGTTAATCAAACGCAGAGGTGTATCTAAAGTGGAGGGTTGTGGACCCCTTGGTGAGTGTTAAGGTTGACCAAAATGGCACATAAGCCTCGTCCTGAAGCAGACTAGAAATTCCCTTTTAGTCCTGAAAAGTGTCAGGAAATAAAACACAAATTTCTCCTTAAACCACATACAGGTATTGCAAAAATTATGGCTGGGAGCATAAAAATTTTGCCATAAAAACACATAACATTATACAAACTGTAAAAACTTATGGCTGGGAGCATAAAAATTTTGCCATAAAAACACACATAACATTATACATACTGTAAAACTTACGGCTGGGATCATAAACATTTTTGTAAAAAACACAATTATATATATATATATATATATAAAAACACAATTATATATATATATATATATATATATATATATATATATATATATATATATATATATATATATATATATATATATATATATATATGTATACATTATAAATTCAGCCCTTATATACGGGGGGACATTTTTATATATACGTTTAATACCGAATTCCCTGTACCTCGAGAATAGCTTACAACCGAAGGAAATTATAGCTGATATCTTTGGATGTAAGTTATACCCAAGGCATAGTGAATCTCATGTTAAACGATATATATATATATATATATATATATATATATATATATATATATATATATATATATATATATATATACAGGTAATATCCCAAAGGCAACTTAGCGTAGAGCCGTACTGAACTTTAAAGTGCCGTCACAAGCCCTGGCGCAACCTGGCCACACTAACCAATTGTGAGCCCCCATGCAATCTCTCATCAAAGAAACACCCTTCCTCCATCTCACTCAATCATAAACACGAGTAAAACACGGAAGGGAGAGCACGCCCCTCTACTCTTAATCTTCGTTCGGCGAACACCACCTGGGAGTATGTACAACAGTCCCCAAAACCCTCCTCAATTTCAGTCTTGCTCCAACTTAATTCTACCCTCAAACACAATTTCAACACTTAATCCTTCATCCAATTCTCTCTCTCTCTCTCTCTCTCTCTCTCTCTCTCTCTCTCTCTCTCTCTCTCTCTTCCTTGCGAACAATGGCAAACTATTTTCAATACAGCTAATGTTTGTCCGGGTGAGAACGAACACCAATTAGGTTTGCATTCATCCAGGGCATATTTTCTCTCTCAAACACAAACACACACACACACTGACACCTTTCCATTCAAAAGCTACGCAAATTTCAGTGCTGTTTTCATACTGATACCGCTTCATCAAACCAAGAACAACAGCCAGATAGTTATACATGTTAATAATTGCGAATCG
>NC_089764.1:37295251-37317751 GCF_040412425.1 Macrobrachium rosenbergii
CATCGTCCGGGAATCGAATCAAAAATTGCCATTAATCCTAATCCCCCAGAAAATAAATTTGAAGTATATGGCCTTCAAGTTTTGTTTAGCTTCTATAAATGCTGCTTAACATACAAATATGAATATATTTATATATATGAATATTTATATATATTCATATGTAAATATTCAAACTTCCCCCACCACCATCATATTCTCATTTTGCAAACCCGCAGTGGTGGGAGAAATAAGGAAATGAGAAAAAATACATCTAATGATTTTATATAATTAATTTTGTTTCCGTTTGTCCCATTACACATGAGAGAGAGAGAGAGAGAGAGAGAGAGAGAGAGAGAGAGACAGAGAGAGAGAGAGAGAGAGAGAGAGAGAGAGAGAGAGAGAGAGAGAGAGAGAGAGAGACAATGGTCTGTCTGCGGGACCGAGTTGATATTCACTGATATACCTGAATTAGAGTAAAGCCAGGAAAAGCTACTATATTTAAATATGATAAAAGCGGCCCCTGTAATAATACTTTTTTATAGAGTAAACTTTACCAGACGGCTGGCCCCAGGGATTATTTAGTAATCCTGTGTGTCACATTTATTTGTAGTAAATTAGATTTTATTTAAGAGGTTGCATTGTATAAATTTTATAATTTTTCCTAGAGAAAATTTCCATCTCAGCTAAAATTTCCTTCACTGTGAGGTTTTTAAAATGTAAGTTTACTGGGCGTTGATATTTCTGGCATTCCGTTAAAGTATCTTTTATAGATACTTGCGTTTGACATATATCACAGATTGGTGGAGGACTGAGTGGTGTGCACATTAAGAAACTGTGTGTTACCTTACTATGTCCTATTCTTAATCTTGTTAAGAGTAATTCTTTTCTATCATTTCTTGAAGATGATGGCCAAGGTAATTTCTCTTTCATTTTCCACACCTTTGTAAACCTGGCCATGCTAATAAACATTGTTGAGCACAAACATATTAAATCTTCAGTGAAATTTCCGTGACATTTTGATTTTTTTTTTTCCTTTTTTGAGAACTATAGATCAATCTGGGGTGGTCTTTTAGATCAGCGATAACGTAAGCGTCGCTGAATAGACCACAGTGCCACTTCCGGATTTCCCCTATCTCCGAAAAAGTATAAAACCAGAATTTACAAATGACGTAACCTGTTATTTAAACGATGCCTCAAGTCTTCGCATGCCTGGAAATCGATCGGGACCTGAAATTATATTAATAACCTTGTCAGAAAAAATCCGAATCCCATTTGACGTTTCGATATTTCTGTGACCTAACGAATTTGAAATTATACGTCATAATTTGGGTGAAATAATCAGGGGATCATAGGGTAACTTCTTGTCAAACTTAATATTTCTCAGGATATGGACAAAAACAATAAACTCTGTCACACTGAAGTTCAATATGACCCATGCCCTGAAGTTCAAGCTGATATTCTTTTATTAAAGTTTTCAGATTTGCCCCTGTACTTGCGATTACCCGAACTGCAACTATGCAAAAAAGGAAAAAAATCCATAACTGCAAGGAACCTCAGCCACAAGTATACCTTTAGTTTAACCAGACCACTGAGATAATTAACAGCTCTCCTAGGGCTGGCCCGAAGGATTAGACTCATTTAACGTGGCTAAGGACCAATTGGTTACCTAGCAACGGGACCTACAGCTTATTTTGGAATCCGAACCACATTATAACGAGAAATAAACTTCTATTACCAGAAGTAAATTTCTCTAATTCTTCACTGGCCGGTCGGAGAATCGAACGCGGGCCCAGCAGAGTGCTAGCCGAGAACGATACAAACCCTACCAATGAGGAACTTAGGCATACAACCTCACATCACCTAGAAGGATTCTCATTCCTCCTGGAAGCGAAGGATTCTTGGAGATACAAGTGATGAGAGCAAGTCTAGGCATTTATTCCGAATCACGATAATATTTCAATAATTCTCATCCTTCCAAGACTCAGTAATTAGTTATTCTGCTACCATGTTCTGCAAGTACTACCATAACTCAACCGAGACAACTGTTCATGGTGTGCGTACAAGTTATGCCGCTAACGTCTCCTCTTCACGAACGCCGTACCATTCCCTCGTTCTGTACCCAAGGTTTTCGGTTCTGGGTAATTTCTTCCTAATTATTATTATTATTATTATTATTATTATTATTATTATTATTATTATTATTATTCACAGAGGATGAGTAGCGCCAAAGAGATCCTTCAAATTTCCTATCCCCACTTAGTATTTCTTAATCCTGTACAATATTCTTGGAAATTCGACTGTCATCCATCATTGAAACATTCCTATCCGACGGAGACACGCATACCATATGTAATGCTCCATTTTCAAAAGGGAATATCTTACTTGTATGTCTCTCAAAACCCATAATGTGAAGACGATGTTCTTAATCCGCAGAACTTCCATCAGTTACGTTAGCACTATCAACGGTCGTCACCTGCAGAATAATACCTAACAAGAGATTACAGAACACCTGGTCTAGCTGGAAAAACGATGAATATTTGTGTGCCCAACAAATGCACAAGAATAACTCACAAGAGCTGGAAAAACGATGAGTGTTTGTGTGCCCAACAAATACACAAGAATAACTCACAAGAGCTGGAAAAATTATGAGTATTTGTGTGCCCAACAAATGCACAAGAATAACTCACAAGAGCTGGAAAAACAATGAGTAGTGCCCAACAAATACACAAAAATAACTCACAAGAGCTGAAAAACAATGAGTATTTGTGTGCCCAACAAATACACAAAAATAACTCACAAGAGCTGGAAAAACAATGAGTGCCCAACAAATACACAAAAATAACTCACAAGAGCTGGAAAAACAATGAGTATTTGTGTGCCCAACAAATACACAAAATAACTCACAAGAGCTGGAACTACACAGAAATAACTCACAAGAGCTGAAAACAATGAGTATTTGTGTGCCCAACAAATACACAAAAATAACTCACAAGAGCTGGAAAAACAATGAGTATTTGTGTGCCCAACAAATACACAAAAATAACTCACAAGAGCTGGAAAAACAATGAGTATTTGTGTGCCCAACAAATACACAAAAATAACTCACAAGAGCTGGAAAAACAATGAGTATTTGTGTGCCCAACAAACCCACAAGGATAATTCACAAGAGCTGGAAAAACAATATTTGTGTGCCCAACAAATGCACAAGAATAACTCACAAATGCTGGAAAAACAATTAATATTTGTGTGCCCAACAAACCCACAAAAATAACTCACAAGAGCTGGAAAAACAATGAATATTTGTGTGCCCAACAAACCCACAAGGATAATTCACAAGAGCTGGAAAAACAATATTTGTGTGCCCAACAAATGCACAAGAATAACTCACAAATGCTGGAAAAACAATTAATATTTGTGTGCCCAACAAACCCACAAGAATAATTCACAAGAGCTGGAAAAACAATGAGTATTTGTGTGCCCAACAAACCCACAAGAATAATTCACAAGAGCTGGAAAAACAATATCTGTGTGCACAACAAATGCACAAGAATAACTCACAAGAGCTGGAAAAACAATGAATATTTGTGTGCCCAACAAATGCACAAGAATAACTCACAAGAGCTGGAAAAACGATAAGTATTTGTGTGCCCAACAAATGCTCAAGAATAACTCACAAGAGCTGGAAAAACGATGAATATTTGTGTGCCCAACAAATGCGCAAGCATAACTCACAAGAGCTGGAAAAACAATGAATATTTGTGTGCCCAACAAATGCACAAGAATAACTCACAAGAGGCTTTTGAGTACATGTGAATAGTATTCCGAAACTACAAAACGAAAGTTAACTATCAGCTGACTATTCTACATGCAAGCCTAAGCTTAGACGCGCTAACCGGATAGACAACGACTTTCCTGAAATGCCTTCACTCCGCGGCATTAATGTGCCCACCGTATACAGCATCCCAACACACTCCTTTTGGAGCCCGAAAGGAGTCATTCCTGAGCCTTCATAGATACTTAATATGTAAGCATTATGGGTACCCCAAAGCCTCCCATTTAACGTAGTAGCCACCTTACAACAGGAGCGAGAGGCCTTGTGGCCGTTTTTTTTTTGCTAGCCCTTGGTCGCTGTGTAAGACCCTTTGTACTGTAACAGATGGGCAGTAGAGGGTGTCACCATCCATCGACTTTGTATTGGGGGTGACGCGCCAGCCTCAACAAATTCTTTTTTCGAGCTCTTGCCTAGACGTGGTTCCTACCTCCATTGCTGTCAGCTGGACCTTTCAGCTGGACATAGTACAATAGAAGTGTGATAATGAAAATTACAAAAATGGCATCCAACACAAGAGAACAGTACAGTAGTGACGGATCCGTAAAGATAAAATGTGTGTGTATATGTATATATATATATATATATATATATATATATATATATATATATATATATATATATGTGTGTGTGTGTGTGTGTGTGTGTGTGTGTGTGTGTGTGTGTGTGTGTGTGTGTGTGTGTGTAATACTGAAATAAACCAAGTCACAAAATCACGCCCCTAACTGAACCGACCAACTCACGCCACAAATACTCGAGAGGACACAAGTCATCCTTGAAATGCAGCGACACGGGTGGGAAGGGATGACGTCTGAGGAGGAGGAGGAGGAGGAGGAGGAGGAGGAGGAAGCACGCAACAGATGCCCGTGGAATGGTCTCCTGGAAGAGAGGGAGGCGAGGGCTGCAACAACTTGCAGGTTGCAGCCAAGAGGCTCACTCGACTGCATTGTTGACGACTGTCGTAATGCTTATTCACAGAATCAAAGCTTGAGTTGTATTCCTATCTGGGAGTAGGATTTTCCCTTCCTACGTTTCCTAATTCGGACGAGAAATCCTATTTACTTCCTTCTTCTTCTTCTTCTTCTCTTCCTCGTGAGTTTAATGATGTTGGTCTTACGTCAATATATATATATATATATTTTTCTGGTGTCACAGTATTGTTCAAAATAATTTTTTCTTGACAAATTCAGTTTAGTTTTTGCTTTCTCTTAGATGAATACAAATTCTCTCTCTCTCTCTCTCTCTCTCTCTCTCTCTCTCTCTCTCTCTCTCTCTCTCCATACATACATACATATATAATATATATATATATATATATATATATATATATATATATATATATATATATATATATATATATATATATTATATATGTTATATATATATATATATATATATATATATATATATATAATTATATATAGGTACACACTGTAAACATTATCAAAATTTTTCAAGAAAAAGAGAAATGTAAAACATGTATAACCCAACAAAATTAAGAGAAAACAAAAAAAAATGACAAAAAAAAACGAAAAGACCGAGCTTAACAAACTTATGGTAAAAATATAAGCACACTTATTGTATTTTGGCAAAAATATAAGCACACAAAAGATAATAAATTAAAATTCAATATTTCGTGAATGAAGTGTTACTTTTCGAACAGACTCACAAACACACAAAAACTTTTCATTAATAACACTTAATCAACATCGTTAAATATCATAATTTCTCAAAGTCCTCAACTGAGGCTCAGCCAGCTTTTCTTTAGTACATAAAATAGTTTTCCATGAACAAACTAGCAAGACTGAAAGTGCTTAATATAATAATAATAATTTCAACATTCGCTAATCATTTAAAATGAATTTATCACTTTAACACTTTTCAATTTGAAATTTTGTATTATTGTAGCATTCTGTAAATTAGTGTTTTTCACTACAACATTTCACATATCACAACAACCCTTTACAGTCATCATTTAAATGAAAGTCAAAAAAGAAACCTGGAAGTAGATAGATAAACTCATCCGCAACGATTGTGAAGGTAAATGGTAACTATGTAATAAAATGTCACGTATTACGAAAACACGGCATGTATTACAAAAGAATACATACGAAGAAGCGGAAATACGAAATAAGATTTTGATATTCCTATAAAGGCCATTTGGCGTGACACTACACAAGTGTACATTGTGTGTGTATATATATATGCATATACATATATATATATATATATATATATATATATATATATATATATATATATATATATGTATATATACACACGCACTCACATACAGACAAAAATATATATATATATATATATATATATATATATATATATATATATATATATATATATATATATATACATATACATCTTTATTACTACAATAACACACCGACGTTTCGCAACTCCTCATAGTTGCATTTTCTAGGCCGCAAACAGCGAACATGGCAATCAGTGATCTAACAAAATAAGAATTCCAAATTAGCATTACAATCAAACATTCAGAATAAAACGGCTAAAACCGACACTAAAAGAAGAAGCAAAAGGCTGGTGACAACCTTCCCAGAAGGAAGCTGAAAACAAACTGCTGTGCTCGCATTGAGTATTACAAGACAGAGAACAAAAACAAATAAACATACAGATATACAGTCAATCGGACAATACCAGATTCAAGTATTGTTAAATCATTTTCTTTTTGTAACTGTCCTATTACTGAAAAGTCTTTATTCTCTATAAAAGTTTTATATATCTTGGAATGGTTCCTGAGTTTTAGACTGTTCAGGGCTGGACAATCTGCTCCCAGTTCTGAAGCTGACTCCTCTATGAGCATCAATGCACACTCGCAGTAGCCTCTTATACATCCGACATTGACCCCCTGACTACATCTGGGGCACTTGTACTTATGTATAAAGTTGGATGTAAATAAAGGACTGAGCTTATCTTCAAACTTGAAGAGAGAGACAACTGTTTGGGGATTCTTCGGAACGAGTTTGAGGTTAAGGGTCGGTCATTCCTTTTGAATGTTTAGAAATTTCTCTCTGAAAGAGACGAGCTGTTAGAGTTCTCGGCTAGCACTCTGCTGAGCCGGCGTTTGAGTCTCCACCAGGCCAATGAAGAATTAGAGGAATTTATTTCTGGTGATAGAAATTCATTTCTCGGTATAATGTGGTTCGGATTCCACAACGAGCTTTAGGTCCCGTTGCCAGGTAACCAACTAGTTCTTAGCCACGTAAAATAAGTCTAATCCTTTGGGCCAGCCCTAGGAGAGCTGTTAATCAGCTCAGTGGTCTGGTTAAACTAGGTTATACTTACTTTACTTCTCTCTGAAAGAATCATCTTGTATATAGGGGAATGCTGCGTACAAATTCAACTTAGGGACAGTGCAATATAGGTAGGTGGAGTCATCTTTTCATTCAGCATACTATTTAACTGTTTAAAAAATAATTTTGATGGAAAACAGTCTTTCCTGAAGTAATTAGTAGAGTTGTTATTTCATCATGAAAAGTCAGCCAATTAGATGACAGGGTAAAAGCCCTGTGGAGGTGGGTAGAAAAAGCATTTAATTTAAAATTGGAATAATAAGAGCTATAAAAATTCACACCCAGACCCATAAAAGTACCTTTGTGATATATACATGTAGAATCCTAAAAAGTTCCTGGAAACAAAAACGTCCAAAAATGGGAGCTTGCAGGAAGGTAAACGTGGGTTGGTTACGTGTTTCCACGATACTTGAGCAACAGCTCAGTGCCATTCGGGCACTATGAACACAAGGTCGCGAGTCTGAGATTCAAGATTTATTAGAGACATTCACAAAGAGAATAGGTGACAATTTCGGAGTAATCAATGATTTTTAATAAAAGATGATGATTAAATATGCCGAAATTACATTCCTCAGCCTATGGAAAACAGCTAGGTTCATTCTTAGCCCAAGAAGGCCACAAAGGTAGCCAGAGGGCGCGACTCCTCCGGCAGGTATCATTTACCAGCATCTACAGTAATGGCACTGTGCCAAGTTGGCACTAATATAATAATAACTAATGGCGTGATGACATATCGTATTTTAAATGTATCATGCTGTGATAGTCATGAAAGGGAAATCAGAGGACCTATACAGTTGGCATATCTGTCAATGGCACTCAGCATTGGCAGAGGTGATTAAAGTAAAATGGGGCCTTGGTAAGGCATAAAATAAATGTGAGTAATAATCAAAAGTAAGGAAGGGAAATGTTAAAGGAAAAGAATAAGGATAGAGTTATAAGGAAAATAAATAGTTGAAGGACCTTGACATCCCTCCTGGATAGAGGTGCCAAGTCTTCGTAGGAAATAGGGATGGCACTGTGCCAGTTTGGCATGGGTGCCATGAGAGCCAGTGGTATTTCCTCCACAGACCTATCTTATTTTGATGGTTTGTCTTGATCAGGGAATCAGTGGAACCGAGCCTGGGGAGGGTATTTGAGTGCCACCTTTGTCTGCCTTTTTGACAGCTGATGCAGGGGCCTTTCTTTTCAAGCTCTACCGGGATCCGTCGCAGTTCCTTGAGTTCATCGGCCATTTGAGATATGGCAAAATCCTTACTCACTGTTGTGTCTGTTGTAGACTGAGACAGAGAGGAAGCAGTCGTGGGGGGCGTGACAGGATCACAGGTACGAGTGACCAGCTCAGGTACGGGTTGTGAGGCTGCACCTTTGGGTGAGCTTCCGCTGTGGTCGGAAGGAGCCGTCTCTCTTACCGGCATTGGTAGTGGAGCCAAGCAAGGAGAAGAGAGGTGGGGGCCTGGACTGGGATCTCTGGGAAGGAGATCGGGGACGTGCTCTGGCACTAAGGCAGGGTCAGGTACTAATATTTTATTTGGAAATTGTTTGTCGTTCGGGACAGACAGAGCGTGGCACTGCTCAGTGCACCTAAGTGACACTGGCAGAGATTGTAAATCAAATGTGGGATCTCCTGGAGGGGGATCTATTTGGGGCCCTGGCACTGGCACTGGGGCAGGGCCGGGCTCCGGAATGTGATCTGGAATCAATATTGATGGAGGGGGCCACTGCACATTGCACTCAGGTGGCACTGGCAGTGGATCCAATGCAGGCGTTTGAGGCTTACTCGTGCCTAATGAATGATTTGGGGGATTTGGACCCCTAGATTGCTGTAACTTAGATGGGGACTGGAAGTCCTGCCCCAGGAGGAGGTCATAACCTCCAGGAATGTGTCTAGCTACTGCAAGGTCGCAGATTTCAGATGTGTGAGGTCTCAAGACCCTCAACTTGACAGTAGGAAGTATCATCTTAAAGTGGTTGATACTTCAATCATAACAAATTTACGTCTCTTAATGGTAGCTCCACGGGGAACTTTGTCTTCCCTAATGAGGGACATTTGTGAGCCAGAATCATCAAATGCCTTGACTTGGCTGGCAGGGCACCTACCTCAGGGAAGTGCCACATAAATGGGACCCTGGGCTGGAGGACCTAAGGATGTTGGGTTAGTGACTGCCAAGGCAAGGGTGGGCGTACTTGACTTATTATTATAGAGGCATTTTGCCCATTGGGCTGAGTGCCCATAGACTTTGCCAGCAGGGCAATAATCTTTACGTGGCACTGTCCCATTCGAGTTCAGTCTAGGCATCTTCTATGCATTTCCTCGATTCCTTCATTACAGTGCTAGTTTCGGTTGAGCAACCACAATTGTTTCGATTGCAGACTAACTGCAGATTAAGAGTTATTCAGCTGTGGATCTGCGTATCATCTTGTGTGTGTAGTGGTCCCCACTACCTTGTTTTCCATGCCCTTTGAAGCGGGCATCCCATTGTGTTTCCTCCTGCAAATTCCCAGTCACTTGCTCTTCATCTATTACACCATTCTTCTGATGTGTTTTCTTTTGTAAATATAATTAATTAAGTTAAACCCCAGAGTTTATCTAATCACTCCCCTCTTGAAGTAGGCCTTCAGCCGTATTTTTTTGTTTATAATTTTAGCTGACCTCAAGGCCAGAGTCCAGATTTTTGTGGTAATAAAGGTAAGTAGCGTATCACCAAAGTATACCTCATTGATCTAGCAAGACCCCAGCTTTAAAATTATAACGTTTTTACCTGAACTCAAGGCCAGAGTTCAAATTTGTGTTATCCAAGGTAAATAGCATATAACCCCAGTGTAACCCACTGGTTAAACTAGATCCCCAAGCTAAAAACATATCCATAAAAACATAAAAGCATAAAAACACCTCTCTCCGAACCACCTGTGTCCATTTTTACATCTGTAACGTTGCTGAGAAAGAAACAAAATTAATTTCATTTGTTTTAATTACTAGGACTGTGGGTTTCCAGTCGCCCCTTCATAAACTCTCTCCTTCATTCCCCAAAATGGTTAAGCCTAACCCCTCTCTCTGTTCAAAATGACTGCCTAAGGCTTTGTTCCAGATGACCTTTGAAGAAGACTTCCTCGACGGTGCTAGACAACGGGAAAGGGAGGGGCCAAAAAAGAGAAAGTTGGCGCCCCGCCCTATTCTGAAGCCCTCCACGAGGGTTAGCTGATGCCATGTGGCCTATATAGAAAATGTGGCAAAGATTGACCTTTGCGCCACTTATGTTGGACGTGATGCATAATCTCCGAAGGTTATTTACAGATGATGCAACAGAAATCATGAGAGAGAAACGCTCTGAACACCACCGAGGACAGATGTCCTTAACCTTGCTTGACCCTCGAGCTTCCCATGTGTTTGACCCCGAGGTTCGAACCAGTATGCTTTTGTAAAGGCGCTTTAATTCCCTCCTCCATCACCTGCGCCTTATCGAACGAGGACACCGTCAGCTTGACAAAGGTAATGTACTGGAAATAAGATTTCTCAGTCAGTCACGATTCCTGTTATTTCTCCGTCTGATTCTCCATTTATTTTCCACTGTGCGATCACCTTCAGTAATTCGTGTTGGAGCATTCAGTGTTAACGCAATTATGCATTTAGTGTTGAACTGAGTTATTTGGCACCATCTATGCAACTCCTCAGTCCACTTTGAGTGTCTTATTATTCTTGAACTAACCGTTGTCCATATTTTGCAGACAGGCCTCGACCGTGGAATTCCTCGGCTCTATCCATGTGCAGTCCCCCTTCTACCCCCACTGCGATGTTTCCTGTTATGAAGACATCATCGGTGTAGAATATTTATTCTCTGTAGGATTCATTCATTTAGCAGGCCCTTATTATTACCTGCCCAGTAATTCATCATTCTTCTGATCTCTGTTTGTTATGTAAATATAATTAGTTTAGAGAACCCTTGAGTTTATGTAATTTTCCCTCACATGCAGAAGGTCCTAAGCCACAGATTTTCCCTTGTTTGTCTACAAATTGTCCTAATATTGAGTCAGATATGTAATAAATATAAGGAACTCCTGCGTTCATCCACCCAGAATCAAGTAAATATGGTGGGGGACCTGGGCAGCTACCAAGCTTGCCAATGCCATAAGACGGCCCTACGAGCTATACTTTTTAGTGACAACAAAGGTAAGGTTGAGGGAATCGTACTTTCCTGGCTTAATGTGTCCATTGCGTTCTGTAATGATCTTTTTTACTCTGACCGCAATGTAAATGAAAGAACGGAGAGGAAGGAAAGCAAGAGATAGGAGGAGAAAGCAAAGAGAAAATTTCCTTCTGCCGAAGGACCATCAGGACCCTCCGACGGCTGCCTCTGCGGGCTCGACAAACTTACAAAGTCAACCTTATCTCAAAGGGCTTCTAAGGAGCGGAAGGTTTTGTCTATATTTCAACTTTTGACTTTCTCTAAAAAAAACATGTACAAAACAAGAAAATAAATTAGATGTGAAGCACATAGGTGGATGAAAAGATGGATAAAAATTAAACTAAATAGACAGATAACAAGGCCAAATAAATAAAAACACGGTGAAATAAATGAAAGCATGAATAAAAAATATCGACTTTTTCTTTCATTCGAAGTTGCGTCTTAGCGATGAACCTATTATTGTCTTTTAATTGTTTATTGACTAATTAATAATGAAAGATAAATGTATTTATTTCTGTAAACTTTAAGCATAAGCATTATTTCAAAATGGAAACAATGAAACCCCCTTATATTTCTCACGACCATATTAAAATACTCTTTGGATAAATGCTCTTTGATTTGAGAGAGAGAGAGAGAGAGAGGGTTTAATTATGGACTGCTTACTATCATAAGCATTCTCACCACAGTAGACGCTTCAGATATATTTGATCTAGTCATAAGGCCCTATCCCACTTGGAAACTCCCAAAGCACAGCTGTCATGAGCTGGGTAGCAACTTGCTGTCCCACTCACTCTCACTCTCAAGGCTGCATTTTCAGTCGCAAACAAGATGCTCGACGAGCAACGTGTGTGTGGGAAGTCAGTGTGAATATTTTCTGTCTTCTGATTGATTATCATCGCCAGAAGCCCCAACTAAACGTACGCATATATCTAATCAGTATGAGCCTTCGTTCTTCACAAGAGGTCATAAAAAAAGTGTAGATTTTCAAATATGCTTTATGGCGGCCTTGAACAGCCTGCACACCACTTGCTTGAGTTTGGCGTGTCTGCGATCGGCTTGTCATTTTACGAAGTATAGTAAACCCCTCTGCATTTGCAGTCTCACGATTCATGGACTCACCTATTTGAAGGGGGGGCCTTGCAGACAAATCCTTCCAATAGGACCAGAAGGAGGTGGAGATTGCAGATATCAAGAAATCCAGGGGTTCGACAAGCCGCATACCCTATGTAAGAGTGCCCTCGTACTATTACCACAGATTTAGATTGATCTTTTGATCTTTCACGGCTTTTCCATTATTTCTTTCTCTGGTGCTTCCGATTGGTTTGTTTGCGCTCTGCTTAACCTTTGGCTCATCAAAACGTCATTATATTGTCCCTCAGTCTTTTATTCTTTAATTTTAACTAGCGCTTATTGCACTTTGAACGTGGGAAGTTGAGAACACATTTGTGAAGAATATTTTCCTTCTAGTTTCACTCCTGATTCCTCATAACCTGAGACTGGAGAGAGGGCATTCGGTTGCTCACTGTCCAGAGGTCCACACCAACCACCCTTTCAATAAAAGGTCTGTCATGGACCCTGAACCATACCTTCCACCAACAGCCTCAGAATTTTAGAAAAATTAAATTGGAGAGTCAGTCTTAAATAGTGTACCATAGGTACTCGGTCTAGGAACTTCACAGGAAATCTGCAACATCCTCAGTCCTGTAACCATAATATTCCTTTCCATAACATTTTCGAGTCTTTATATGTCCATGCTCATGCTTTTTACACGTATTAAGACAGTTATATCCACACACTCACACACACATAATATATATATATATATATATATATATATATATATATATATATATATATATATATATATATATATGATTTTTACGAATTTCCCTGGGGTTATATGATTTCTAGAGATTTTTACAGGCCAGCAATGAAACTTTATTTGGCCTTGGAGTTCTGACTTACGTAAAGAAATCGTAAAAACAAAGAACAAGGGATGATTTTAGGAGCTGAAGGCTCTACTTCATAAAAATGTTACGTAAACACTTGGGATAAGTTAAGGAATTACATTTACAAAAGAAAAGCATTAGAAGGGAAAATGGGTAATTGAATTGTTAAAGGGCTTCCAACGCCTGAAGATCCTCCTACTGGAGTCTTGAATAAGGGCAAGGCACAGTCCAAGATGAGTCCACTGCGAATAGGTTCCTCTGCAAGAGAGATTTACACATTACACGCCAGTAAAGGAAAATATAACACAGAATATGACTCGAGTCTACACTGAGGTGCCAAGGATTCAAGGAATAACTGAACACTTTACACTGGAAACTGAAACACTGCAAAGGCTCTGAACAAATGACACAAGGATGAGAAAACAATACTGGCACTTGGTAACACTTCAAAAGGGCAAACTGTCGTGAATGAAAAGGCCTCCACTCGTACTTTACTTTAAGGGGGGGGGGGTAGAATGACGGCAGGCGTTCACACACGTCACATTGTACTCAGGTTCCAGGGTAGGTCCTTTCGAGGATGACTGTAGTACTGGGTCCGCGGTTGGAGGTGGACTGTAGATCGGGGCCTGAGTCTGAGGAAGACTTGTAGTACTGGGTTCACGTCAGGAGTCTGGTGTGGACATCTGGGTGGAAGGGTAGAGGGTGACTTCTCAGCGTCTTGTATCACTCACCCGCGTGTATGGCTAACTGCAGAGATGTCTCTGTCCAAGGTCCTTTTAACGCCGCTGTCCAGAGTAGGGACCCCAGTAATGGGCCCACGTGGTGTGTCACTAGTTCAGGTGTTCCGGCCATCTGCTTGTATTCCCCAAGGTATTCCTGCGGAAGGACAATCCAGCCAACTCAATCTGTCTTCGGAAAGGTTTTCTAAGTAGCTTAGTTGAACTAAGCTGCTTCAGGGAGTGACAGTCAGCCTCTCATCCTCGACTTTATTCACCGTGCCTTCTAAATGATCGTCCCAGGTAGAAAGGGTGACAGATCGGGATGTTGATAATGTTAACGTGTTGGTGACTAGGTCAATTGGGTCTCCTGTGCAGCGACGAATTTACTCTCAATAGCTTAGGCAACTACGGGCTGGCTTTCAGCGATTACTTCACTTTCGATACATTCAAGGGTAAACTAAGGAAAGCTGGATGGCTGCCATGCTAAGACTTCTTGATAATTATAATATATATATATATATATATATATATATATATATATATATATATATATATATATATGTGTGTGTGTGTGTGTGTATGTATGTATGTATATACCCTCCCAGTTTATCCATTTCGTTGCTGCATACATTAAGAAACTATTTCTCCTGTAGGGAAAGCGAATTCTGAAAAAATAAGAGAATTTCTCCAGGACTTCTAATTCCTGAAGGTATCATCTTTCTTTGGCAACGGGAGACACAGATCCCTTTTGTCTACTATCATTAGACGTTTAGTAGGCACACACACACACACACACACACACTCAAAAAATTAGCCTAAGTGATAGTATAAGAGATTTATCGTATATTACAGGTACGAAAGTTAATTACAAAAAAAATAAAATATCCAGTAAACACTTGAATATTTGCCTACCCAAATCTCTACAAGGACTCGGCCTTACCAACAGAGACGTGTTCTTAAGCTAGCTCCTCAGGAGTTAATACCGAAATAACTTACTGCTCTAAACCACAGACTTTTCTTCTTTTTAATTCCTTATTGCCTTCTCCAATCAGGTGGTAGACAGCCGCACTCCGGTCAAAAATCAGGATTGTTATCTGTTGGCAGCTCTGAGATTCTAAGGACGCATTCTGGTCGTTAAAGAAGAAGCTACGTAATTACGTAATTTTTTTAGCAAGACAAAATCTAAATTTTGGATCAATATTTATAAATATAGTCAAGGGGACGAAATATTATTTGTCTCATGAAATTGGTGCTTAAACAGGAGGCATGAAGACTGTGCTATTGATGTCGTCAATATACCAACTTCTCTATATTTTCTTTTTCAAGTATCACCTCCAGGAAACTGGAAAGAAGGAAATGGATGTAGGTTTAATAAGAAATGTAGGTACGTGCATCCTGCTTAACCCATGAAAGACCAAAATCAAAATCAAAATAAAATAAAATATAAAAACCAAGGAAAAAATGAAACAAATAAAGAAAAGAACAAAGATCATGTGATGAAGGCAAAAGCAAGCCAACAACACATTATGAAAAGTCAGCACCACGATATGAGCCATCAGCACCTAGATATAGCACAAGGAACAAGCAATGTATCTATGATGCAAGGGGATGGTGCAGATATGGAGATAAGTGCAGGTTTATGCACAAAGTGAATAAATATGAAGCTGGAAGAACAAATATAATGGAAAAGTTGGATTTTTAATGTACGAATTTCTGGAAATGAAAAAGATCAACATATCAGAACAGGAAAGAGACATGGGAAAATCCTTATTTTACCCATATTAGATAATGGAGATAATATGCAAACCATCATAGTGATGAACGCGTGGAGGGTCTAGTTTCAGAGTAACTCAAAAGAAAAGATAGAGTTCTTAGAAGAACTAACCCCAAAATGAAAAATAGAAATATTGAATATAAGTGAAACCTGGTATTCCATGAAGAGACTGGTAATGATGACCAGATAAAAAGGGTTTCAAACTTATAGATCAGATAGAAAAATAGAAATCAAGGGAACATTGATATATGGGAAGATGCCAATCAAGGAAAAATCTGTGAGAAATATAGTAACACAGAATGTGAATTAATAAGCGGTAGAATTTGAATCTGAAAAATTAGTACCAACATTGTAATATATAGACCCCTAATACTAAAGAGTTTGACATAATAATTGAAAAACTGGATGAAATATGTAGAAATCACAAGGACTGGACTATACTCTAACGGAGACTTTAACTTTCCTTTTGTAGAATGGAAAGAACGGAGTAATGAATAGGAGACTGTGGTTGTATTTATACATATAAAAAGAGAGCAATAGTAGTGCAGAAGATAGAGAGGCAATTTGAAAAGCTATTAGATATGCTACTAGAATATAACATTCAGCAAATAAATCACCTACCAACAAGAAAGGATAATATTTTAGACCTAGTATTTGTGAATGAGGTGAACTATGTTAAGAAATAATAGTATATAACAGCTTACTGGTATTTGGACCATAATGTCATAGAATTAACAGTCCGTTCCAGAACATACGAAAACAAAGAAAAAGCAAGAGACGAAAAAATGGGAAGGATATGGAAAATACAATTTCTATAGTAAGAATATAAATTGGTCAAAAATAAATGAAGAATTAAACAAAGAATGGGAAAACATATTTGTAAGTGATGATATACAGGTAAATACCGATATATTATATAAAATATTAGAGAAATAGTGGAAAAATATATACCGAAGAAAAAGTAAGCATCAGTCTGAATTCAAGAGACAGAAGGATCTTGTTCAGAAAATTAGAAAGTGGAAAAAAGCTCTTGCAAAAAAAGAATGCATGGAAAGTGATGGAACTAAAAAGTAAGATAGAAAATGCAGAACAAAAGATTATACAATCAAAAAGAAAATGAAAAATGGAACCTAGAAGAAATGACACTACAAAATATCAAGCAAAACCTAAAATTTTTTTATTCATATGCAAAAAAGATGAATAAAATAAGAGTAAAAAATAGGCCCTCTAAAATTGAAGGGCGATTAACGAATAAAAAAAGGAAATATGTAACATATTAGCAGAAAGATATAAGAGTGAATTTACACCTAGAATTGACAATGAAGATAATGATACAGAAATAAGAGATGAAAATACTGAATACTTATCAGATATAGATATTACAGAAGCCGATATTGTGCAGGCTATTAATGAAATTAAAATGGATCAGCAGCAGGACCAGATGGAGTACCTGCCATATTGTTAAAAGAAAGTGGTTCATTCAATCATAAAGAAACAATATTATTAAGGCAAAGTATAGATACAGGCAAGATTTATGATGAGCATAAATTAGCATATATTACTCCTACTTTCAAAAGTGGTTCAAGACTAGAGGCAAGTAATTATAGGCCTGTGAGTCTGACATCTCATATTATGAAAGTATATGAAAGGTAATAATGAAAAAATATAATGAAACATTTAATGAAAAATAGATTGTTCAATATAGGACAACATGGTTTTTGTACCGGAAAAAGTACACAAACCCAACTGTTAGTCCACCATGAAAGTTATATATAAAAAAATATGATAAATGAAAAAGATACAGATGTGGTTTACCTAGACTTTGCAAAAGCTTTTGACAAGGTAGATCATAATATATTAGCGAAAAAATTAGAAAACATAACATTGTTGACAAAGTAGGAAGATGGATAAAAAGAATTTTTGCAAAATAGAAAACAGATAGTGATTGCAAACGATGAAATCGGATGAAGCTACGGTAATATCCCAGTGTACCACAGGGTACGGTGTTAGCTGCATTGCTGTTTGTGATTATGATTGCAGACATAGACAGTAATGTTAAGGACTCAGTAGTAGAAGTTTCGCAGATGACACAAGAATAAGTAGAGAAATTGCTTGTGATGAAGATAGGAACTCGCTACAAAGAGACCTAAACAAAATATATAAATGGGCAGAGATAAATAGGATGGTATTTAACTCTGATAAATTTGAATCAATGAACTATGGTGATAAAGTAGGAATGCTATATGCATATAAAGGACCTAATAATGAACAATCACAAACAAGGAAGCAGTTAAAGACCTTGGTGTGATGTTGAATTGAATATGTTATGCAATGATCAAATAGCAATTCTATTGGCAAAATGCAAAGCAAAAATGGGAATGTTGTTCCGGCACTTCAAAACTAGAAAAGCTGAACACATGATTATGCTTTATAAAACATAAATACGTAGTCCACTTGAATATTGCAATATAATATGGTACCCACACTACCAAAAAGGATATTGCACAAATAGCTCTAAGTGTACAAAGGTCATTTACAGCTAGAATAGAAAGTTAAGGACCTTGACTACTGGGAAAGACTACAATTCTTAAATTTATATAGTCTTGAAAGGAGAAGAGAACGCTACATGGTAATTCAAGCATGGAAACAGATGAAGGAATTACCGAAAACATCATGGAACTAAAATTATCAAAAGAGCAAGCAGAGGTAGATTAATAGTGCCAAAAACTATACCAGGAAAAATTAAGGAAAGCACACAGGACATTAATCCACCACGCACCAGCATCGATAATGCAGCGTCTATTCAGTGCGCTACCAGCTCATCTGAGGAACATAACAGGAGTGAGCGTAGATGTGTTTAAGAATAAGCTCGACAAATATCTAAGATGCATCCCAGACCATCCAAGACTGGAAGATGCAAAATATACCGGAAGATGGGCGTTAGCAACTCTCTGGTAGACATCAAAGGTGCCTCACACTGGGGACCTGGGGCAACCGAACAATTGTAAGGTCTGTAAGGTAAGGGGTTTGGGCAGTCGAGGTGTATTTGCTCCCGATCTACTGAGGTTTTCTCATACTTAATAATAATCTCTTTTAGAAGTTGAGGATTTTTGCTACAGGGGAATTAGTTGTAGCATGAGGACATAGAGAGAGAGAGAGAGAGAGAGAGAGAGAGAGAGAGAGAGAGAGAGAGAGTAGAAAGTATATCTTAGTTTAACCAGACCACTGAGGAGCTGATTAACAGCTCTCCTAGAGAGGGCTGCCTGAAGATTAGATTTATTTACGTGGCTAAGAACCAACTGGTTACCGAGCAACAGGACCTGCAGCTTATTGTGGGATCCGAACCACATTATGACGAGAAATGAATTTCTATCACCAGAAATGAGAGAGAGAGAGAGAGAGAGAGAGAGAGAGAGAGAGAGAGAGAGAGAGAGAGAGAGAGAGAGAGAGAGAGAGTTTACAAAGTAGTATGAATCCATTCATATGAAGTACCATGAATGGTCACATTGAGAGAGAGAGAGAGAGAGAGAGAGAGAGAGAGAGAGAGAGAGAGACCTTACCTTACCTTACACCTTACAGACCTTACAGTTCGTTCGGGTTGCCCCAGGTCCCTCAGTGTGAGGCACCTTTGATGTCTACCAGAGAATTGCTAACGCATCTTCCTGTATATTTTGCATCTTCCAGTCTTGGATGGTCTGGGATGCATCTTAGATATTTGTCGAGCTTATTCTTAAACACATCTACGCTCACTCCTGTTATGTTCCTCAGATGAGCTGGTAGCGCATTGAATAGACGCTGCATTATCGATGCTGGTGCGTGGTGGATTAATGTCCTGTGTGCTTTCCTTAATTTTCCTGGTATAGTTTTGGCACTATTAATCTACCTCTGCTTGCTCTTTTGATAATTTTAGTTCCATGATGTTTTCGGTAATTTCTTCTATCTGTTTCCATGCTTGAATTACCATGTAGCGTTCTCTTCTCCTTTCAAGACTATATAAATTTAAGAATTGTAGTCTTTCCCAGTAGTCAAGGTCCTTAACTTCTTCTATTCTAGCTGTAAATGACCTTTGTACACTCTCTATTTGTGCAATATCCTTTTGGTAGTGTGGGTACCATATTATATTGCAATATTCAAGTGGACTACGTACGTACGTTTGATAAAGCATAATCATGTGTTCAGCTTTTCTTGTTTTGAAGTGCCGGAACAACATTCCCATTTTTGCTTTGCATTTTGCCAATAGAATTGCTATTTGATCATTGCATAACATATTCTATTCAACATCAGACCAAGGTCTTTAACTGCTTCCCTTGTTTGTGATTGTCTCATTATTAGGTCCTTTATATGCATATAGCATTCCTACTTTATCACCATAGTTCATTGATTCAAATTTATCAGAGTTAAATTCCATCCTATTTATCTCTGCCCATTTATATATTTTGTTTAGGTCTCTTTGTAGCGAGTTCCTATCTTCATCACAAGCAATTTCTCTACTTATTCTTGTGTCATCTGCGAAACTTCTTACTACTGAGTCCTTAACATTACTGTCTATGTCTGCAATTATAATCACAAACAGCAATGCAGCTAACACCGTACCTTGTGGTACACCGGATATTACCGTAGCTTCATCCGATTTCTCATCGTTTGCAATCACTATCTGTTTTCTGTTTTGCAAAAATTCTTTTATCCATCTTCCTACTTTGTCAACAATGTTATGTTTTCTAATTTTTTTGCTAATATATTATGATCTACCTTGTCAAAATTTTTTGCAAAGTCTAGGTAAAACACATCTGTATCTTTTCATTTATCATATTTTTATATATGCTTTCATGGTGGACTTACAGTTGGGTTTGTGTACTTTTTCTGGGTACAAAACCATGTTGTCCTATATTGAACAATCTATTTTTCATTAAATGTTTCATTATATTTTTTCATTACCCTTTCATATACTTTCATAATATGAGATGTCAGACTCACAGGCATAAAATTACTTGCCTCTAGTCTTGAACCACTTTTGAAAGTAGGAGTAATATATGCTAATTTATGCTCATCATAAATCTTGCCTGTATCTATACTTTGTCTTAATAATATTGCTAGCGGCTTTGCGACTGAATGAACCACTTTCTTTAACAATATGGCAGGTACTCCATCTGGTCCTGCTGCTGATCCATTTTTAATTTCATTAATAGCCTGCACAATATCGGCTTCTGTAATATCTATATCTGATAAGTATTCAGTATTTTCATCTCTTATTTCTGTATCATTATCTTCATTGTCAATTCTATGTGTAAATTCACTCTTATATCTTTCTGCTAATATGTTACATATTTCCTTTTTCATTCGTTAATCGCCCTTCAATTCTTAGAGGGCCTATTTCTACTCTTATTTTATTCATCTTTTTGCATATGAATAAAAAATTTTAGGGTTTTGCTTGATATTTTGTAGTGTCATTTCTTCTAGGTTCCATTTTCCATTTTCTTTTGATTGTATAATCTTTTGTTCTGCATTTTCTATCTTACTTTTTAGTTCCATCACTTTCCATACATTCTTTTCTTTTGCAAGAGCTTTTTCCACTTTCTAATTTTCTGGAACAAGATCCTTCTGTCTCTTGGAATTCGTGACTGATGTTTATTTTTTTTCTTCGGTATATATTTTTCCATTATTTCCTCCAATATTTTATATAATATATCGGTATTTACCTGTATATCATCACTTACAAATATGTTTTCCCATTCTTTGTTTAATTCTTCATTTAGTTTTGACCAATTTATATTCTTACTATAGAAATTGTATTTTCCATATCCTTCCCATTTTTCGTCTCTTGCTTTTCTCTGTTTTCGTGTGTTCTGGAACGGACTGTTAGTTCTATGACATTATGGTCCGAAATACTCGTGTTATATACTATTATTTCTTTAACATAGTTCACCTCATTCACAAATACTAGGTCTAAAATATTATCCTTTCTTGTTGGTAGGTGATTTATTTGTTGAATGTTATGTTCAAGTAGCATATCTAATAGCTTTTCAAATTGCCTCTTATCTTCTGCACTACTATTGCTCTCTTTTTTTATATGTATAAATACAACCACAGTCTCCTATTCGTTCTTTCCATTCTACAAAAAGGAAAGTTAAAGTCTCCGGTTAGAGTATAGTCCAGTCCTTGTGATTTCTACATATTTCATCCAATTTTTCAATTATTATGTCAAACTCTTTAGTATTAGGGGTCTATATATTACAATGTTCACTAATTTTCAGATTCAAATTCTACCGCTATTAATTCACAATCTGTGTTACTATATTTCTCACAGATTTTTCCTTGATTGGCATCTTTCCCATATATATCCTTGGTTCCCCTTGATTTCTATTTTTCTATCTGATCTATAAGTTTGGAAACCCTTTATCTGATCATCATTACCAGTCTCTTGGGAATACCAGGTTTCACTTATATTCAATATTTCTATTTTTTCATTTTGGGTTAATTCTTCTAAGAACTCTATCTTTCTTTTGAGTTACTCGAAACTAAACCCTGCGCGTTCATCACTATGATGGTTTGCATATTATCTCCATTATCTAATATGGGTAATAATAAGGATTTTCCCATGTCTCTTTCCTGTTCTGATATGTTGATTTTTTTCATTTCCAGAAATTCGTACATTAAAAATCCAACTTTTCCATTATATTTGTTCTTCCAGCTTCATATTTATTCACTTTGTGCATAAACCTGCACTTATCTCCATATCTGCACCA